>NW_027003623.1:0-5250 GCF_036934945.1 Oncorhynchus masou masou
CCTGTCAGGATTTGGCCAGGGTTGTTCCGGGTTTTTTCACTAGATGCGCCCATTGTGCTTTTTGACCTTATGTTTTTCCCTTGATCCCCATTATTATTTGCACCTGTGCCTCGTTTTCCCCTGATTCTATTTAAACCCTTTGTTTCCCTCAGTTCTGTGCTCTGTGTTTGTATGTTAGCACCCAGCCCTAGTGTTCTGTGTGCTCTTGTCGATTCCGGGTGGACGCTCTTGTGGAATTCTGTTTTTTGTTTTTGTTTATTTATTTGTGAGTATCTCTTGAGGCTTTTTTGTGCTTTACCTACCACCTTTTGGATTTGCCATTTTTGTATTTGAAGGACTTTTTTACTTTATTAAATACACCGTCTTAAGTACTGCTGTGTCTGCCTCATCTTCTGGGTTCTGCTGACTATTCGTGGCTCAGTTGGTTAAGTGACTGTTTCTCACTCCGGAGACCCAGGTTCGTAACCGGGTCCTGACAGAAACACAGAGCCTAAAAATGAACCCAGAGGCAGCCAGTTCCCAGGACCTTTTTGCCATGCTGTCTCACCACCAGGAGACTGTCCAACGCCACGAAGCCGCCCTGGTTCAGCAAGAGGCCTTAATGGCTAGACATTCTCATCTTCTGTCGGAGATGCTGACTTCCATTAAGCAAATATCTGATCGACTTACCCCGGCAACAGTTCCCGTCCCAGTACCTCAGATTCACGTACCCATGGCAGTTAACCCCCTGGCTGAACCTCGTCTTCCACCTCCCCAACGGTTCTCAGGTGATCCAAGTGCTTGTAAAGGGTTTCTCACCCAATGTTCTCTCTCCTTTGAGCTGCAACCCTCGTCGTTTCCCACCGACCGGTCTAAGATCGCATATATCATCACCCTGCTGTCGGAAAAAGCCCTGGCCTGGGCTACTGCTGTGTGGGATGCCCATAGTTCCTGCTGTGCCAGCTACTCTGCCTTTGCTGAGGAATTCAAACGAGTGTTTCAAGGCCCAAGCAGTGGTTCTGACTCAGCCAAACAGCTCCTGACTCTCCACCAAGGTTGGCGCAGCGTGACGGACTATGCCATCCAGTTCCGCACGGTGGCAGCAGCGAGTGGCTGGAACAACGAGGCGCTCACGGTGTGCTTTCTGAAAGGCCTTTCCAACACTATCCAAGATGAACTGGCCACTCGGGAACCACCGGACAATCTCGAGTCCCTGATCAAGTTGGCCTCACGCATTGACCAGCGTCTGAGAGAGAGAGAACTCAACCGTAGACCTCTAGCCCCTATCAGTCCCAGCTCCGAGTCCCCACCTTTATCCTCGCTGGCTCCACCGGAACCCATGCAGATTGGACGCATCTCCCAGGCTGAGAGAGACCGCCGGATGAGGAGCGACGCTGTCTATATTGCGGCAAACCGGGCCATTTCCGTTCCACGTGTCCCGGGCTCCAGGGAAACGCTCTGTCCCGTACAGACCGGGGGAACTGTAACGGGAAACATAACCTCCTCCCATCCGTCCAACTCCCGTCTGCTCATTCCAGTCACCCTCTCCTGGGACAACCACAAGCTTCACCTTCAAGCCTTGGTAGACTCTGGAGCCGCAGGTAACTTCATGGATGGTGTCTGGGCGAAGGAGAATGGCGTTCCCTCTGAACCTCTAAGTGACCCCATGAGGGTTACTACATTGGATGGAAGCCCTTTGGGATCTGGACTTGTCACTCATGTCACTACCTCCTTGCGACTTTCAGTTTCACAACACCAGGAATTGATGAACTTTCATTTGATCTCCTGTTCCGAGTTCCCTCTCGTCCTTGGATACCCCTGGCTTCACAGCCATAACCCTCACATCGACTGGTCTGTGGGCACTATCAAGCAGTGGGGTCCTACGTGCCAAGCTACTTGTATTTTCCAGAATTCCCGAGTTCTACTCCCGAGTCTTTAGAATCCATCGACCTGACCCGAGTTCCCGAGTGTTACCATGACCTCAAACTGGTGTTTAGCAAACAGAGGGCCACCATGCTACCACCCCATAGACCTTACGATTGCCCCATCGACCTGTTTCCGGGCACTTGCCCCCCAGGGGTCGGATCTTTTCCCTATCTCCACCCGAACGAGCTGCTATGGATACCTACATCAAGGACGCTCTGGAAGCAGGCCTCATGCGTCCATCCACCTCCCCGGCGGGAGCAGGGTTTTTCTTTGTGGCCAAGAAAGACGGTGGATTACGTCCTTGCATCGACTACCGGGGACTCAATGCCATAACCGTCCGTAACCGTTACCCGCTACCCCTTATGGCCACAGCCTTCGAGCTGCTCCAGGAAGCAGTTGTTTTCACTAAGCTTGACCTGCGGAACGCATACCATCTTGTGCGGATCAGACCTGGTGACGAGTGGAAGACCGCTTTCAACACGCCTACTGGTCACTATGAATACTTGGTGATGCCCTTCGGCCTGACCAACGCCCCAGCGGTGTTCCAAGCGCTCATAAACGATGTGCTTAGGGATATGCTTAACATATTTGTGTTCGTTTACTTGGATGACATCCTCATCTTTTCGAGCTCCCTTCAAGAACACACTAAGCATGTCAGACAAGTACTCAAACGCCTCCTAGACAGCCATCTGTACGTTAAGCCGGAAAAATGTGAATTCCATTCATCCCGAGTACAATTCCTGGGATTTGTAGTGGAACCCGGTCGAGTCCAAATGGACCCCAGGAAGGTAGGGGCGGTAGCGGATTGGCCCACCCCCAAATCCGTTAAGGAAGTTCAGCGTTTCCTGGGCTTCACAAACTTTTACCGCAAGTTCATCAAGAACTTCAGCTTGGTGGCAGCCCCTCTCTCAGCTTTAACCAAGGGTGGCAATGCAAGGTTTTTGTGGGGAAGAGAAGCTGAGACGGCCTTCCAAGGACTCAAGCAGCGCGTCCTCTCTGCTCCCATCCTGATACTACCGACTACGGATGAACCATTTGTGGTGGAGGTAGACGCATCAGAGGTTGGTGTTGGAGCTGTCCTGTCTCAGAGGGGTGAAGACAAGAAGCTTCATCCGTGCGCTTTCTTCTCACACCGGCTTACCCCGGCTGAGAGGAACTACGATGTGGGGGATCGTGAACTCCTAGCGGTTAAGATGGCATTGAAGGAATGGAGACACTGGCTCGAGGGGGCTTCTCACCCGTTTCAAGTGCTTACGGACCACAAAAATCTGGAGTATATCCAGCAGGCGAAGCGGTTGAACTCTAGACAAGCTAGATGGTCTCTTTTCTTCAATCGATTCCAGTTTATCCTCACCTATCGGCCCGGGTCGAAGAATCTCAAACCGGATGCCCTGTCCCGAGTCTACGCTCCTGCCATTCGAGATGACACGGACATGCCTGTCCTTCCTGCTGCTAAGATTGTGGCTCCGATCTCGTGGCAAGTTGAGGATACCGTGAGACGAGCTCAAGCTATCGAACCGGACCCGAAAGGAGGTCCTGCCAATCGGTTGTTTGTCCCCAAGGCAGTGAGGACTCAGGTCCTTCTGTGGGGGCACTCCTCTCGCCTCACCTGTCACCCGGGCGTAGGTCGCACCTTGGAGTTCATCCAGCGTAAGTTCTGGTGGCCTACCATAAGAGAAGACGTTGCCACTTTCGTCAATGCCTGCCCCGTGTGCTGCCAGGGCAAATCTTCTCACCTCCGCCCTCAAGGACTCCTTCACCCTTTACCTGTTCCCCACAGACCCTGGTCCCATATCTCATTGGACTTTATTACTGGACTTCCTCCATCCCATGGCAATACTACTATCCTAGTCATAATCGACAGGTTTTCAAAGGCGGCCAGGTTCGTCCCTCTGACTAAGTTACCTTCTGCCAAGGAAACGGCTGAGTTGGTAATTAATCATGTGTTCCGAGTCTTCGGCATTCCTCAAGATATGGTTTCTGACAGAGGTCCCCAGTTCGCCTCAAGGTTTTGGAAGGCCTTCTGCCAACTCATGGGGGCTTCTGCCAGTCTATCTTCAGGGTACCATCCGGAGTCCAACGGCCAAACAGAGAGGATGAATCAAGAGCTGGAAACCACCCTCCGATGTATGACTCGTGACAACCCGTCCACATGGTCATCCTTTATTGTTTGGGCCGAATACGCGCACAACACCTTGCGCTCCTCCTCCACTGGTATGTCCCCGCACGAGTGTCAGTTTGGCTATGCTCCTCCATTGTTCCCGGACCAGGAGGCAGAAGTCAGAGTGCCTTCAGCCTTGAAGTTCGTCAGACGCTGTCGGCTTATGTGGAGGAAGACCCGTCTTAATCTTATGCGTTCCTCACAGAGGTACCAACAACAAGCCAACAGACGTCGCCGTCCCGGGCCTACCCTGCGCCCCGGCCAGAGAGTCTGGCTCTCCACAAGAGACTTACCACTACGGGTGGAGTCTCGCAAGCTGTCCCAAAATACATCGGTCCCTTTAAGGTTGCCAGGAGAGTTAACCCAGTTTCTTATCGCCTACACTTACCCAGATCCCTTAAGATTAATCCCACATTTCACATTTCCTTGTTAAAACCTGTTGTTTTTTCTCCCCTTGTCCCGGCAGACAGACCTCCCCTCCGCCTCGTGTCATTGGAGGCCAGCCGGCTTATACCGTCCATCGGATACTGGATTCCCGCCGGGTGCAGCGGTCCTGGCAGTATCTGGTGGACTGGGAAGGCTACGGTCCTGAGGAGCGCTCCTGGGTTCCTGCCAAAGACATACTGGACCCTGACCTCATTCGTCAGTTCAGGGCCCTCCACCCTGAGAGAGCTGGTAGGAACGTCAGGAGCCGTTCCTAGGGGGGATTCTGTCAGGATTTGGCCAGGGTTGTTCCGGGTTTTTTCACTAGATGCCCCCATTGTGCTTTTTGATCTTATGTTTTTTCCCTTGATCCCCATTATTATTTGCACCTGTGCCTCGTTTTCCCCTGATTATATTTAAACCCTTTGTTTCCCTCAGTTCTGTGCTCTGTGTTTGTATGTTAGCACCCAGCCCTAGTGTTCTGTGTGCTCTTGTCGATTCCGGGTGACGCTCTTGTGGAATTCTGTTTTTTGTTTTTGTTTATTTATTTGTGAGTATCTCTTGAGGCTTTTTTGTGCTTTACCTTCCACCTTTTGGATTTGCCATTTTTGTATTTGAAGGACTTTTTACTTTATTAAATACACCGTCTTAAGTACTGCTGTGTCTGCCTCATCTTCTGGGTTCTGCTGACTATTCGTGGCTCAGTTGGTTAAGTGACTGTTTCTCACTCTGGAGACCCAGGTTCGTAACCGGGTCCTGAC
>NW_027003625.1:0-5249 GCF_036934945.1 Oncorhynchus masou masou
GCCTCTTGAAACTCTGGGGGCTATTTCATTTTTGGATGAAAAACGTTCCCGTTTTAAACAAGATATTTTGTCACAAAAAGATGCTTGACTATGCATATAATTGATAGCTTTGGAAAGAAAACACTCTGAATTTTCCAGAACTGCAAAGATATTGTCTGTGAGTGCCCTAGAACAGGAGCTACAGGCAAAACCAAGATGAAACGGCAACCAGGAAATGAGCAGGATTTTTGAGGCTCTGTTTTCCATTGTCTCCTTATATGGCTGTGAATGCGACAGGAATGAGCCTGCCCTATCTATCGTTTCCCCAAGGTGTCTGCAGCATTGTGACGTATTTGTAGGCATATCATTGGAAGATTGACCATAAGAGACTACATTTTCCAGGTGTCCGCCCGGTGTTCTCCGTCGAAATTGGTGCGTCATTTTCAGCTGCTGGTATTTTTCCATGGGATTCTGAGGGGAAAGCAGGCTTCCGCGAACGGCATATCAATGAAGAGATATGTGAAAAAACACCTTGAGGATTGATTCTAAACAACGTTTGCCATGTTTCGGTCGATATTATGGAGTTAATTCGGAAAAAGTTTGAAGTTTTGGTGACTGAATTTTCGGTTCGTTTCGGTAGCCAAATGTGATGTACAAAACGGAGCGATTTCTCCTACACAAAGATTCTTTCAGGAAAAACTGAACATTTGCTATGTAACTGAGAGTCTCCTCATTGAAAACATCCGAAGTTCTTCAAAGGTAAATTATTTTATTTATTTGGTTATCTGGTTTTTGTGAAAATGTTGCGTGCTAAATGCTACGCAAAATGCTAAGCTAGCTTGCAATACTCTTACACAAATGCTTGATTTGCTATGGTTCAAAAGCATATTTTGAAAATCTGAGATGACAGTGTTAAGAAAAGGCTAAGCTTGAGAGCAGGCATATTATTTTCATTTCATTTGCGATTTTCAGAAATCGTTAACGTTGCTACCTAACCCTACCTAACCCTACCTACCCCTACCGAACCCTTCCTAACCCTACCTACCCCTACCTAACCCTACCCCTACCTAACCCTACCTAACCCTACCCCTACCTAACCATACCCCTACCTACCCCTACCTACCCCATACCTACCCCTACCTACCCCTACCTAACCCCATACCTACCCCTACCTACCCCTACCTACCCTACCGGCTACCCATGTCATTTCTTCTGTGAGCTGCTCCATACCAAAACCAGTTGAGAGCTGTGTGCCATTTGCTGCCTGCAGAAACTAGGCTGTGTGTGCTTCGAGCACGTTAATGTATTTCACTGCTTTGTGACTGTGTAGGCTACACTGTGCATGATTTCTCTATTGTACTACATAACTGATGAGTGGTGTACCTCTACGACACTATTTTCATATGCATCGGGTGAGGATTTAACCCTCCTGTTGTGTTCCAGTCGAATTGGACCGATTTACAAGTTTTCTCTCTGAAAAAGTGTAGTTCATTTTAATCTGATTGTCATCAGGTTCCATGTCTTTGTTCACACAGGGCATCTGAGGCTGTATTCACGATCCCGGATCCGGGATGGGTAGTATCAAGAGGTGATATATATATAGTGTGGTGATATATAGTGTGGTGATATATAGTGTGGTGATATATATAGTGTGGTGATATATATAGTGTGGTGATATATATAGTGTGGTGATATATATAGTGTGGTGATAAATATAGTGTGGTGATATATAGTATGGTGATATATATATAGTATGGTGATATATATAGTGTGGTGATATATATAGTGTGGTGATATATATGGTGTGGTGATATATAGTGTTGTGATATAAAGTATGGTTATATAGTATGGTGATATATAGTGTGTTGATATATAGTGTGGTGATATATATAGTATGGTGATATATGGTGATATATAGTGTGGTGATATAGATAGTGTGGTGATATAGATAGTGTGGTGATATAGATAGTGTGGTGATATAGATAGTGTGGTGATATAGATAGTGTGGTGATATAGATAGTGTGGTGATATATAGTGTTGTGATATATAAAGTATGGTTATATAGTATGGTGATATATATAGTATGGTGATATATATAGTATGGTGATATATATAGTATGGTGATATATATAGTGTTGTGATATAAAGTATGGTTATATAGTATGGTGATATATAGTATGGTGATATATAGTGTGGTGATATATAGTGTGGTGATATATAGTGTGGTGATATATAGTATGGTTATATATAGTGTGGTGATATATATAGTATGGTGATATATATATATAGTGTGGTGATCAAATCAAATTTATTTATATAGCCCTTCGTACATCAGCTGATATCTCAAAGTGTTGTACAGAAACCCAGCCTAAAACCCCAAACAGCAAGCAATGCAGGTGTAGAAGCACGGTGGTTAGGAAAAACTCCCTAGAAAGGCCAAAACCTAGGAATAAACCTAGAGAGGAACCAGGCTATGTGGGGTGGCCAGTCCTCTTCTGGCTGTGCCGGGTAGAGATTATAACAGAACATGGCCAAGATGTTCAAATGTTCATAAATGACCAGCATGGTCAAATAATAATAAGGCAGAACAGTTGAAACTGGAGCAGCAGCACGGCCAGGTGGACTGGGGACAGCAAGGAGTCATCATGTCAGGTAGTCCTGGGGCATGGTCCTAGGGCTCAGGTCCTCCGAGAGAGAGAAAGAAAGAGAATTAGAGAGAGCATATGTGGGGTGGCCAGTCCTCTTCCCGGCTGTGCCGGGTGGAGATTATAACAGAACATGGCCAAGATGTTCAAATGTTCATAAATGACCAGCATGGTCAAATAATAATATTTCAGGTCCTCCGAGAGAGAGAAGGAGGGAATGAGAGAACGCACACTTAGATTCACACAGGACACCGAATTGGACAGGAGAAGTACTCCAGATATAACAAACTGACCCCAGCCCCCCGACACATAAACTACTGCAGCATAAATACTGGAGGTTGAGACAGGAGGGGTCAGTTATATAGTGTGGTGATATATAGTATGGTGATATATATAGTATGGTGATATATATAGTATGGTGATATATATAGTATGGTGATATATATAGTATGATGATATATATAGTATGGTGATGTATAGTGTGGTGATATATATATATAGTATGGTGATATATATATAGTATGGTGATATATATATAGTATGGTGATATATATATTATGGTGATATATAGTATGGTTATATAGTATGGTTATATAGTATGGTTATATAGTATGATTAGGTGATTTAGTTAATTCAAACAGGTGCCATTAATACAGGTCACGAGTGGAGGACAGAGGAGCCTCTTAAAGAAGAAGTTACAGGTCTGTGAGAGCCAGAAATTTTGCTTGTTAGTAGGTGACAAAATACTTATTTTACACCATAATTTGCACATAAATTCATTAAAAAATCCTACAATGTGATTTTTCTGGATTTTTTTCTCATTTTGTCTGTCATAGTTGACGTGTACCTATGATGAAAATTACAGGCCTCTCATCTTTTTAGGTGGGACAACTTGCACAATTGGTGGCTGACTAAATACTTTTTGCCCCACTGTATAGTGTGGTGGGATATAGTATGGTGATATATAGTATGTTGAGGTCACCCTGCTTGAGACTTAAAGTAATGTTGCCCTTGCTCAACCAAGACCATGGTTATGGTAGAGTGATTGGTTAGTAAGAACACTGCTTTATACTGAGACCATGGTTATGGTAGAGTGATTGGTTAGTAAGAACACTGCTTTATACTGAGACCATGGTTATGGTAGAGTGATTGGTTAGTAAGAACACTGCTTTATACTGAGACCATGGTTATGGTAGAGTGATTGGTTAGTAAGAACACTGCTTCGTGAGTGTGAAGTGTTGTTGTACAGAGGTCCCTGGGTACATGTCCAGAGCCAGACAGGGACAGAACTCACTCTGTTCCACAAAGTTCTGTGGAAGATTTGCTAACAGAGGAGAGTGGTTATGTATCTAAGTACAAATTTAACCATCAGAATAATGTTTATTTGTGTTCCTTACTCCTTACTTACACATCCCATCATTAACATAGTCAAAGCCAGACCTTCTGTCGGTCTCTCCTTCTTGCTGGTTGACTAGAGTGGAAATCTATAGTATTGTATGGTTGACCTGGGATAGAGCTGAAATGTGGCCCGATGTCGTGTTGCCTTTGTACCAAACACCCTTACAGTCATAAACCTTTTCCCCATGTAATCGCCTCGACCTCAGTCTGGTGTTCGCTAACAGTATCTGAAGAGTCTGCATACCCAGTGGTGTATAGTACAGTAGAGCACAGCAGACTACAGTAGAGCACAGCAGAGTACAGTAGAGTACAGTAGAGCATAGCAGGCCGTATAGTAGGAGAAGAAGAGGCCCTTTGGGTTCATTGAAATACATATTCATAATATTTCTGTTAACAATTTAATTTTCACCCAGATTAGTGTTCAATTTAATCTGCACCCAGATTACTGTTGAATGTGATAGAACAAAACTCAGTACAGCACATGAATTAGAACATGTTGTTACAAATTTGAGCCAAGATATGGTGGTAGATTATAAGTTTAAATAGCATGGACCTTTGATTTGTCTCTGGATAGAAATTGCCCTTGGGCACAGATCTAGGATCAGTTTACTCTCACCAAATCCTAACCTTTACCATTAGCAGTACAAACACAAACCAGACCTAAGATCAGTGCAAAGGAGCCACTTCATCTTACCCCTGTAATTATATGACTCCTAACTTATATATACTGAGTGTACCAAACATGAGAAACACCTTCCTAATATTGAGTTGCACCCGCCTTTTGCCATCTGAACAGCCTCAATTCGTTGGGGCATGGACTCTACAAGGTGTTTGAAAGCGTTCCCCAGGGATGCTGGCCCATGTTGACTCCAATGCTTCCAACAGTTGTGCCAAGTTGGCTGGATGTTCTTTGGGTGGTGGACCATTCATGATACACACAGGAAACTGTTGAGTGTGAAAAACCCCAGCAGCATTGCAGTTCTTGACACAAACCGGTGCACCTGGCAGCACCCTCTGAATGGCACACATACACAATCCATGCCTCTATTGTCTCAAGGCTTAAAAATCCTTCTTTAACCTGTCCGCTCCCCTTCATCTACACTGAAGTGGATTTAACAAGTGACATCATTAAGGGATCATAGCTTTCACCTGGATTCACCTGGTCAGTCTTTGTCATGGAAAGAACAGGTGTTCATAATGTTTTGTTTACTCGGTGTATAAACACAA
>NW_027003626.1:0-9093 GCF_036934945.1 Oncorhynchus masou masou
CCCCTGTATATAGCCTCCACATTGACTCTGTACCGGTACCCCCTGTATATAGCCTCCACATTGACTCTGTACTGGTACCCCCTGTATATAGCCTCCACATTGACTCTGTACCGGTACCCCCTGTATATAGTCTCCACATTGACTCTGTACCGGTACCCCCTGTATATAGCCTCCACATTGACTCTGTACCGGTACCCCCTGTATATAGCCTCCACATTGACTCTGTACCGGTACCCCCTGTATATAGCCTCCACATTGACTCTGTACTGGTATATAGCCTCCACATTGACTCTGTACCGGTACCCCCTGCATATAGTCTCCACATTGACTCTGTACCGGTACCCCCTGTATATAGCCTCCACATTGACTCTGTACCAGTACCCCCTGTATATAGCCTCCACATTGACTCTGTACCAGTACCCCCTGTATATAGCCTCCACATTGAATCTGTACCGGTACCCCCTGTATATAGCCTCCACATTGACTCTGTACCGGTACCCCCTGTATATAGCCTCCACATTGACTCTGTACCGGTACCCCCTGTATATAGCCTCCACATTGACTCTGTACCGGTACCCCCTGTATATAGTCTCCACATTGACTCTGTACTGGTATATAGCCTCCACATTGACTCTGTACCGGTACCCCCTGCATATAGTCTCCACATTGACTCTGTACCGGTACCCCCTGTATATAGCCTCCACATTGACTCTGTACCAGTACCCCCTGTATATAGCCTCCACATTGACTCTGTACCAGTACCCCCTGTATATAGCCTCCACATTGACTCTGTACCGGTACCCCCTGTATATAGCCTCCACATTGACTCTGTACCGGTACCCCCTGTATATAGCCTCCACATTGACTCTGTACCGGTACCCCCTGTATATAGCCTCCACATTGACTCTGTACCGGTACCCCCTGTATATAGTCTCCACATTGACTCTTTACCGGTACCCTCTGTATATAGCCTCCACATTGACTCTGTACCGGTACCCCCTGTATATAGCCTCCACATTGACTCTGTACCTGTACCCCCTGTATATAGCCTCCACATTGACTCTGTACCGTAATACCCTGTATATAGCCTCCACATTGACTCTGTACCGGTACCCCCTGTATATAGCCTCCACATTGACTCTGTACCGGTACCCCCTGTATATAGTCTCCACATTGACTCTGTACCGTAACACCCTGTATATTGCCTCCACATTGACTCTGTACCGTAACACCCTGTATATAGCCTCCACATTGACTCTGTACCGTAACACCCTGTATATAGCCTCCACATTGACTCTGTACCGTAACACCCTGTATATAGCCTCCACATTGACTCTGTACCGGTACCCCCTGTGTATAGCCCCCACATTGACTCTGTACCGGTACCCCCTGTGTATAGCCTCCACATTGACTCTGTACCTGTACCCCCTGTATATAGCCTCCACATTGACTCTGTACCTGTACCCACTGTATATAGCCTCCACATTGACTCTGTACCAGTACCCCCTGTATATAGCCTCCACATTGACTCTGTACCTGTACCCTGTATATAGCCTCCACATTGACTCTGTACCGGTACTCCCCTGTATATAGCCTACACATTGACTCACCGGTACCCCTGTATATAGCCTCCACATTGACTCTGTACCGGTACCCCTGTATATAGTCTCCACATTGACTCTTACCGGTACCCTCTGCCTAGCCTCCACATTGACTCTGTACCGGTACCTGTATATAGCCTCCCACATTGACCTCTGTACCTGTACCCCCTGTATATAGCCTCCACATTGACTCCTGTACCGTAATACCCTGTATATAGCCTCCACATTGACTCTGTACCGGTACCCCTGTATATATAGCCTCCACATTGACTCTAAACGGTACCCCCTGTATATAGTCTCCACATTGATTTCTGTACCGTAACACCCTGTATATATTGCCTCCACATTGACTCTGTACCGTAACACCCTGTATATAGCCTCCACATTGACTCTGTACCGTAACACCCTGTATATAGCCTCCACATTGACTCTGTACCTGTACCCCCTGTATATAGCCTCCACATTGACTCTGTACCTGTACCCCTGTATATAGCCTCCACATTGACTCTGCCCTGTACCCCTGTATATAGCTCCACATTGACTCTGTACCGTACCTCTGTATATAGCCCCACATTGACTCTGTACCGTACCCCTGTATATAGCTCCACATTGACTCTGTACCTGTACCCCTGTATATAGCCTCCACATTGACTCTGTACCGGTACCCCCTGTATATAGCCCCCACATTGACTCTGTACCGTAACACCCTGTATATAGCTCTCCACATTGACTCTTGTACCGGTACCCCCTGTATATAGCCTCATTACTGACTCTATACCTGTACCCCCTGAATATAGCCTCCACATTGACTCTTGTACCGTAACACCCTGTATATAGCCTCCACATTGACTCTGTACCGGTACCCCTGTATATATCCTCCACATTGACTCTGTACCGGTACCCCTGTGTATAGCCTCCACACACCCCTGTACCGGCACTCCCTGTATATAGCCTCCACATGACTCTGTACCGGTACACCCTGCATATGCCTCCACATTGACTCACCGCACTCCCTGTATATAGCCTCCACACTGACTCTGTACCGGTACCCCTGTATATAGCCTCCACATTGACTCTGCACCGGCACCCCTGTATATAGCCTCCACACTGACTCTGTACCGGCAACCCCTGTATATAGCCTCCACATTGACTCTGTACCGTAATACCTCTGTATATAGCCTCCACATTGACTCTGTACTGTACCCGCTGTATATAGCCTCCACATTGACTCTGTACAGGCACCCCTGTATATAGCCTCCCACACTGACTCTGTACCGGTACCCTGTATATAGCCTCCACATTGACTCTGTACAGTGCCCCCTGTATATAGCCTCCACATTGACTCTGTACCGGCACCTGTATATAGTCTCCACATTGACTCTGTACCTGTACCCCTGTATATATAGCCTCCACATTGACTCTGTACCGTAACACCCTGTATATAGCCTCCACATTGACTCTGTACCGTAACACCCTGTATATAGCCTCCACATTGACTCTGTACCGGTACCCCCTGTGTATAGCCCCACATTGACTCTGTACATTTCTGTGTATAGCCTCCACATTGACTCTGTACCTGCCCCCTGGGTATGGCCTCCACATTGACTCTGTACCTGTACCCCCTGTATATAGCCTCCACATTGACTCTGTACCTGTACCCCCTGTATATAGCCTCACATTGACTCTGTGCGGTACCCCCTGTATATAGCCCCCACATTGACTCTGTGCAGTGCCCCACAACCTTATAGCCTCACATTGACTCTGTACCTGTACCCCTGTATATAAGCCTCCACATTGACTCTGTGCAGTTTACCCCCTGTATATAGCCCCCACATTGACTCTGTACCGTAACACCCTGTATATAGCCTCCACATTGACTCTGTACCGGTACCCCCTGTATATAGCCTCCACATTGACTCTATACCTGTACCCCCTGAATATAGCCTCCACATTGACTCTGTACCGTAACACCCTGTATATAGCCTCCACATTGACTCTGTACCGGTACCCCCTGTATATATCCTCCACATTGACTCTGTACCGGTACCCCCTGTGTATAGCCTCCACATTGACTCTGTACCGGTACCCCCTGTATATAGCCTCCACATTGACTCTGTACCGGTACACCCTGTATATAGCCTCCACATTGACTCTGTACCGGCACTCCCTGTATATAGCCTCCACACTGACTCTGTACCGGTACCCCCTGTATATAGCCTCCACATTGACTCTGTACCGGCACCCCCTGTATATAGCCTCCACACTGACTCTGTACCGGTACCCCCTGTATATAGCCTCCACATTTACTCTGTACCGTAATACCCTGTATATAGCCTCCACATTGACTCTGTACCGGTACCCGCTGTATATAGCCTCCACATTGACTCTGTACCTGTACCCCCTGTATATAGCCTCCACATTGACTCTGTACCTGTACCCCCTGTATATAGCCTCCACATTGACTCTGTACCGGTACCCCCTGTATATAGCCCCCACATTGACTCTGTACCGGTACGCCCTGTATATAGCCTCCACATTGACTCTGTACCGGTACCCCCTGTATATATTCTCCACATTGACTCTGTACCGGTATCCCCTGTATATAGCCTCCTCATTGACTCTGTACCGGTATCCCCTGTATATAGCCTCCACATTGACTCTGTACCGGCACCCCCTGTATATAGCCTCCACATTGACTCTGTACCGGTACGCCCTGTATATAGCCTCCACATTGACTCTGTACCGGTACCCCCTGTATATAGCCCCCACATTGACTCTGTACCGGTACCCCCTGTATATAGCCTCCACATTGACTCTGTACCGGTACACCCTGTATATAGCCTCCACATTGACTCTGTACAGGCACCCCCTGTATATAGCCCCTCCACATGACTCTGTACCGGTACCCCCTGTATATAGCTCCCATTGACTCTGTACATTTATATAGCCCCATTTGACTCTGTGCCGTAACACCCTGTATATAGCCTCCACATTGACTCTGTACGGTACCTGTATATAGCCTCACATTGACTCTAGCACCTGTACCCCTGAATATAGCCTCCACATTGACTCTGGCCACATGCTGCCCTGTATACCTGTAGCACTCACATTGACTCTGTGCAGGCACCCTGTATATATCCTCCACATTGACTCTGTACCGTAACCCCCTGTATATAGCCTCCCATTTGACTCTGTACCGTAATAATTGTATATAGCCTCCACTGACTCTGTACCGTACACCCTGTATTTAGCCTCCACATTGACTCTGTACCGGCACTCCTAGTATTAGCCTCCACTGACTCTGTACCGGTACCCCCTGTATATAGCCTCCACATTAACTCTGGCATGGCACCCCCTGTATATAGCCTCCACACTGACTCTGTACCGGTACCCCCTGTATATAGCCTCCACATTGACTCTGTACCGTAATACCCTGTATATAGCCTCCACATTGACTCTGTACCTGTACCCCCTGTATATAGCCTCCACATTGACTCTGTACCTGTACCCCCTGTATATAGCCTCCACATTGACTCTGTACCGGTACCCCCTGTATATAGCCCCCACATTGACTCTGTACCGGTACGCCCTGCATATAGCCTCCACATTGACTCTGTACCGGTACCCCCTGTATATAGCCTCCACATTGACTCTGTACCGGTATCCCCTGTATATAGCCTCCTCATTGACTCTGTACCGGTATCCCCTGTATATAGCCTCCACATTGACTCTGTACCGGTACCCCCTGTATATAGCCTCCACATTGACTCTGTACCGGTACGCCCTGTATATAGCCTCCACATTGACTCTGTACCGGTACCCCCTGTATATAGCCCCCACATTGACTCTGTACCGGTACCCCCTGTATATAGCCTCCACATTGACTCTGTACCGGTACACCCTGTATATAGCCTCCACATTGACTCTGTACAGGCACCCCCTGTATATAGCCTCCACACTGACTCTGTACCGGTACCCCCTGTATATAGCCTCCACATTGACTCTGTACCGGTACCCCCTGTATATAGCCTCCACATTGACTCTGTACCGGCACCCCCTGTATATAGTCTCCACATTGACTCTGTACCTGTACCCCCTGTATATAGCCTCCACATTGACTCTGTACTGGTACCCCCTGTATATAGCCTCCACATTGACTCTGTACCGTAATACCCTGTGTATAGCCTCCACATTGACTCCGTACCGTAATACCCTGTATATAGCCCCGCTCTTGTTATTTACTGCTGCTCTTTAAGTATTTGTTATTCTTAGCTCATACTTTTTTTTGTTGGTATTTTCTTAAAACTGCATTGTTGGTAATGGCTTGTATAAGCAAGGTCTACCTACACCTGTTGTATTCGGGGTATGTGACAAGCACCATTTGATTTTGAGAGCATCTGCAGAGAATAATGGGAGAACCTCCCCAAATACAGGTGTGCCAAGCCTGTAGCATTATACCCAAGAAGACACGAGGCTGTAATCGCTGCCAAAGGTGCTTCAACAAAGTACTGAGTAAAGTTAAAACATATGTAAACGTGATTTCAGTTTTTTTAGTTTTATAAATTACCAAACATTTCTAAAAACCTGTTTTTGCTTTGTCCTTATGGGGTATAGATATGTGTAGATTGATGAGGAAAAAAATATTTAATACATTTAATAATTTATTTAATACATTTTAGAATAAGGCTTTCTGCATTCCCCTCTCTCACTCAGTAGATTTCCATACCCTCAGTTCTAGTATGATGACATGAATAAGGATATTTCATATTTCAAGTTTAAAAGTTATTATTCTAATGTTATTCCCACGTTATTCCCACGTTATTCCCACGTTATCCCCACGTTATCCCCACGTTATTCCCACGTTATCCCCACGTTATCCCCACGTTATTCCCACGTTATCCCCACGTTATTCCCACGTTATCCCCACGTTATTCCCACGTTATCCCCACGTTATCCCCACGTTATCCCCACGTTATCCCCACGTTATCCCCACGTTATTCCCACGTTATCCCCACGTTATTCCCACGTTATCCCCACGTTATTCCGCTATCCCCACGTTATCCCCACGTTATCCCCACGTTATTCCGCTATCCCCACGTTATCCCCACGTTATTCCCACGTTATCCCCACGTTATCCCCACGTTATCCCCACGTTATTCCCACGTTACTCCCACGAGACCGGTGGAATCTGCACCACTCCCAGGCCGTCGGACCCGGGAAGCGGAGATCGATCCGGGCATGGGATCAGGCTGGCGCTGCCGGATACTGAGGTAGCAACTGTGGCGATGGCCGGGAAGGACCAGTTGGGTTCACATCATGATGGGAGGGAGGTGATTACAAGGAAGCACCAGCTGTGTCACTTTTGATCCTCGCCCGTATCCCACTCGCATGTCAACCGCCCCCATTACAAATCTGTCACCCACAGAGTGGCCATGTGGCCTTGGTTGCTTCAGCTGCTCTTGAAATGCACAGATTGGTCAGACAGTTGGAGTGGTCTCTGAGCTGATCTCTTTCTCTGGGCTCTCTTTCTCTCCCCCCCCCTGTCTCTGGCTTTCACTTTCTCTCTCTGCCTCGTTCTCTCTCCGTCTCTTCTCCTCGCTCTCTGTTTCTCCCCTTCTCAGTCTCTCTCCCTCGCTCTCTTTCTCCCCCTATCTATCTCTCCCTCCTCTCTGTCTCTCTATCCCTCTCCCTGTTTTCTATCCCTCTCCCTGTTTTCTCTCCCTCCGTCTGTCCCTCTCCACAACAATCTCTAACCAGACGGTCATTTGTTTTGAGGCTTCACAGCTGACCGGTCTGTTTGGAAGCAGTCTGATATCCCAATTCCCTCTTCTACACACAGCATTGTTACTGCGTCATCTATTCAAGTAGACTATGTGCTCTGCCTTATATAAGTGTGGATTGTATCTGGGGTGAAGTGCTGACCTCTAGTGATTCTACTGGAGCTCTGTGTGTCTCCCAGGCCTGGCCTGGCATGGCCTGCATCATGCACAACCACCACCAGAGATTGACCTTACCCAGGTACAATATTGCACACCAACAAACCCAACCCCAGGCTGTTAAAACCAGTTCTATATTAGTCTTGTTACCAGGTTCAACCGTGTGGTGTCTAGAATCAAGCTTTATTAAATCACAATGCACACAGCAATATGTACATGTTTATATAACCTTTTATTTTAACCTTTATTTTTAACCGTTATGTAACTAGGCAAGTCATTTAAGAACAAATGTCTTTCTTACAATGACGGCCTACCGGGGAACAGTGGGTTAAATGCCTTGTTCAGGGGGCAGAACGACAGGTTTTTTACCTTGTCAGCTCGGAGGATTCGATCTAGCAACCTTTCGGTTACTGGCCCACTGCTCTAACTACTAGACAACCTGCCGTCCCATACCCTATGTATGTATTATGATATACTTATAAACTGACGCTGTACTACTCCTACGACATCAAAGGAGAGGGTGATTGACCTCCTGAACGTTTGAGGCTCACCAGGAAAATAGCCCATATTAATGTAGCCTTAGACATAAGGGTTAATGAAATCAATAACTTGATAACATTCATATATTAGCCATTTCTGAGACTCACTTTGGATAATTCATTTGATGATACAGCAGTAGCAATACAAGGATATAACATCTATAGAAGAGACAGAAATGCTTATGGGGGGAGGAGTTGCTGTATATATTCAGAGCCATATTCCCTGTAATGCTTAAAGAAGATATCAAGTGTTAATGAAGTGTTGTGGTTGCAGGTCCACTTGGCACATTAGAAGCCTTTTCTTTTGGGGTGTTGCTATAGGCCACCAAGTGCTGACAGTCAGTATCTAAATAATATGTGTGAAATCCTTCATAGTGTATGTGATGTAAACAGAGAGGTCTACTTTCTTGGGGACCTTGAATATTGACTGGTTTTCATCAAGCTGTCCGCTCAAGAGGAAGCTTCTCACTGTAACCAGTGCCTGTAATCTGGTTCAGGTTATTAATCAACCTACCAGCGTGTTTACAAACACTACAGGAACAAGATCATCCACATGTATTGAGCACATGTTTACTAATACTGTAGAACTTTGTTCTAAAGCTGTAACCGTACCCATTGGATGCAGTGATCACCGTATAGTGGCTATATCCAGGAAAGACAAAGTTCCAAAAGATATGCCTAAAATAATGGATAAGAAAAATATTTGGCTGTGACTTATAAAAATATTTGTTTGTCTGATGTGATTAATGAGGAGCATCCAGACGCTGCACTTGATGAATTTATGAAATTGCTTCTTCCAATTATTGATAAACATGCATCTGTAAAGAAACTGTGGATTGATAAGATATACTATGTCTCTATAAGTCCTGCAGATATACTATGTCTCTATAAGTCCTGCAGATATACTATGTCTCTGTAAGTCCTACAGATATACTATGTCTCTATAAGTCCTACAGATATACTATGTCTCTATAAGTCATACAGATATAGTATGTCTCTATAAGTCCTACAGATATG
>NW_027003626.1:9593-72093 GCF_036934945.1 Oncorhynchus masou masou
TGTAATATATTATATACTGTATAGACTATATTCTGTAATATATTATATACTGTATTATAGACTATGTACTGTAATATATTATATACTGTATAGACTATGTACTGTAATATATTATATACTGTATAGACTATATTCTGTAATATATTATATACTGTATAGACTATATTCTGTAATATATTATATACTGTATAGACTATGTACTGTAATATATTATATACTGTATAGACTATGTACTGTAATATATTATATACTGTATAGACTATGTACTGTATCAGAGACCGTTCTTACTCTATTCAGTTGGTTTTGAAGTTTTGTATCCAAATAATATAAAACCTTACTTCAGATCAAACGTCAAATGATTGATCATTCAAATTATTGAATGTTGAGGCATATTGTGCCACGCAGTGCACACTGCGCTCGAGATGAGACAAATGACGTATCCACTAACCATCATGGGGGTCATTAGCAGAAAATCGATGGTGCTGTTTGGTGGTGCAGCGGCGGCGGCAGCCCACCATCCCATCACACGCCGTTCTAGAAGGACGCCAAACGGGTCCGGGATAAATCAGGTATTTATTTATTCATTGCCACATGGCACTTTGATAAGGTTGGTGTTATCTCCTGCCTCCATCGAAGGCGTCTGCTCATTTCCATAAATTGTATCTCAGTCCTCGACATAATTACGTGTCCAGATGTCCAAAAGTGTGCCACAAATTATCCCTGAGCGAAACAAACTCCACCTTAATTGAATAATAGCTGATTAGACAGGATTAGTTATGTAAAAAAAAAAAAAAATTTAAAAAAATGTGCGGATATTTTCCACTCTTACCTACCAAATCAAATGGGGGTTTTAATTATCGTTCGATATCTGCTCAATATAAAATCACAAAACAAGTTCTCGCGAGAGGAATATGAATGGAATGAAGCTGGAGGTATCTTCGACTTGGTCCTAAAATCTGTAACCTTTTAGGGCGTCTTTGTTTGACCATGCTGTCAAGGTCGTCAACATCATTTTTGAAATCGGATTTGTGTTTTCACATCCTTGTCAACGTCTTTATTTTTTTCATACATACAATCTATATCCCTGTAGGTAATAGCAATGTGATGAAGTGTCATCACCATCCCTCACCAAGAAAAACAACACGCTCGTTTTAATCATGGCCTTTATGTGGTCATTTTAGGGCATTACTGTAAAGGATGGGTTTTTAAGTCGTTCCGATGCCACCCTGTTGTGTGTGTGTGTCCTAAATACTCTGAACAGGGACATTGTACTCTTAATCATGTGACCTGTTTTAAAAAAAGTAATATCAACAGATGCGCAAAATGAAGCATTGTGAACACCAAAGACAAAACATTTAGTATGCAAAACTAATTAGAATATGCAAATCACTCGCGCAGCCCACTGATTAGACGTCAGGGATTAATTTTTATGAGCGCTTTTTAACAAATTAATTAGTTATTCTGTATACTAGTAATAAACTGTTTGAATTGCGACCTGACATTTTAAGCTCTAGTGATATTTTTCGGATTACCACAAGAACTTGAGTTTTAGTTTATTCTTTATTTGATAGGCTACATCAGTGGTAGGCCAATTAATTCATCGAGGTTAAAGAATATGCATTTTTTATCATATTTTTATTCTGATTAAGGTCAAATAGCCTAAATGAGATCCAGTCAAAAAAGTATGCCTACAAATCGAGACACAAAAAAAAACACATATAAACAAAAATCGATTGTTTTTAGTTCGATGATGATCATGACTGTAATTATGACAGACAAAACGAAATGAAGCCTAACAAATTATTCAAGGTTATATTGCTGAATAATAACAATAATAATATGTAGGCTTATGTTGGTTTTTGCTTTTTCCTTACTCACTTTTACAGCATCTATAATACAACCATAGATTAATATAGTGGTCATTATCCAATGTCATATTCAATAATGTGTTCCATTGTGTCATATTTCCTTATATAGTATATTAATGACACGGGAATGATGTGGTATTCAGAGCCAGTCAGGCACAGACCCAAACTCTGTCCAGATTAAACAGTTGAGGGATTTATCCGGATGATTGGATACTTTACAACCCGATGGCTGCGGGATTAAGGCCTGGAATCATCGAGACAGGGATAGGGAGATGGAGAACCCGGGCTACAGTGAAAGTAATACCCAGAACAAGTTTTTAGTCATCGATTTTTACTCTACGCTGGTAATATAATGAAAGGTTTTACTCAAGCCTTCAAAACACTCTCCTTTGTTGCGGCCATTTATTGTGTGAGTTGAGGATTCAATTGAGCGGTCCTGATTGGGCAGGGAGAGACATGTAGAGAATGTTTTTTGTTAGGTCCTATGTCTCGTTGAGGTTAGATTGTATTCATGTGAATTCAATCTTGGGGGAAAGATCAACACTTAACTAATTAAACGGGAATTAAAATAGCCTACAATTTAAATACATATTTACATAGCCTATATCGCAGCATTTAAACAAGTAATGGTTTGCCTTATTTATTTATGTGGTTCATAATTGGATTCTTGATAGCCTGTAGTTTAAAATGAACTCGTCACCTCAAGCATTACCTTATGTAAAAAAACGTTTCCCTGTTACCTTATCGAATATATAGATGCATAATCCATCACTTCGTTAAACTCAGACAGTAAACATATCAATGTAGAATAATGTTTCGATTTTTGACGACAGATTGATCTGAAAAAAAACAACAACACTTGATAACCTAAAAAAAAATCGAATAAGCATGTATGGCGTTGGCAACGCGCACTATTCTGTGAACCACAGTCTTGAAGGCGGTAAAATAACAGGGGCTCTGCATTCTGATTCATGTCACCAATTCTGGGCCGTTTGCAGTAACATGGGCTTTATGGTGGGTTAATAAACCATGATGTCTGGAAAAACCTTCTCTTAATTAAACAAATCTAAGAAAGTCTTAAAATGTATTTTATTTGAATCGATCTGCCATCGCGGAAGAATCGCTTGACCCCTTCTGTTGTCTTGTTGAATGTGGCGTTGAGTTCTCTCTGTGGTAATTGGCTGAGAGAAATGACCCCTGGCGCCAGGAACCTGTTGGATAAAAAGGGGACGTTGTGGAGGGAGAAAAAAGCAGAGAGAGAGAGAGAGCACACTGGTGATTGCACAAGGGACTGGCTTGTGCAGGGCGGGAACACCAATCAGGGAATACCATCAGAGAACAGTTATGACAGGAAAATAATGGACCGTTCTTTTCAGACTCTTTGAATGAAACAGAAAATGGCTTCGCCCTTAAAACTAGTTGGACTTCAGCATCAACCGTCGAAAATGGGTTCTATTACGACCCATAGGTGCACAGGATTTGGAATCCAGGAAATTCTGGGCTTGAACAAGGAGCCGCCCGCGTTTCCGCGGCGTCCGTTGGAATCTCTGCAGCACAGGGCGCACCTTCTAACGGCAAGGTCGGCTCTGGGCCCCGCGGCAGTCGGGGTTGGAATGGGAATTATTGGTCCAGGAGGGATTCATTCGTTTTACAGCCAGCCTGCCTTTCTGGAGGTGTTGCAGGAGGCGCAGAGCGTTCACCTTCAGCCGCTCAACAGGGCCAGGGCAACGGGACAGCTGGATGCCCACCACTCCGCAAGCTGTTCTGGTAAATTTAGAAAAATGTTTTATTTACATTTGTATATTTATGTTAGACAAATAGACTAGTTTTTAATGGTGAACGAGTTTTGCGCGTTTTCAATCTCATTTGATTTGATCTTTTAGTTGCACCTTGACTCACGTTGGTTGAGCGCCCTCCACTTCTTTCCAAAGTTTATGTTGCGGCCAAATGAAAATGTAATTCTGATTTTAATGATTGCAAATTATCTTCTCCTCTCGCCACACTGTAGGACAGTGTTTCCTAAACTGAATAGCCACAGGTATATTGCTAATACAATTACAATGTAATACTTATAAATTGTTATCCTACACAGGGATGACCAAAAACTCGGTCCTCGGGACCCCAAGTTGCACGTTTGGTTTTGCCCTAACACCACACAGCTGATTCAAATGAGCAGAGCTTAATGATTAGTTATGTGATTTTTCGACTCGGCTGTTAAGTGCTCCGGCAAAAACCAAAACGTGAGCACCTTGGGGTCCCGAGGACCGGGTTTTGGTAAACCCTGTGTAGGATAACAGTTTATAAGTATTCTATTGTAATTGTATTAGCAACATACCCGCGGCTATTTAATAATAAACTAGGGCTGTTTATTTACAGATTCAGGTGACGATTCCTCCAGTGAAAAGACATTTTCTAATTCATCGATGAGCCAGAACAAGAAAAGAAAGAAGAGACGTCACAGGTAAAACTATTAACCATAACTAATGTTTACCTCACTGTGTTTGAATTGAACTATAAGACATTTTAGGGATATATAAATGAACACAATTCCGTGCGAAGTTTTTTTTTTGTGAAGCATTTGGAAAGCGAAATATTCAAATTAATATAACCTACAGTATTTCGATGTATGCACCTCCCTACATCTTCTCAGAACACGTTTATTAACGAAAACAACTAATTGTCAAGAATGAATCGAAATAGATCTCTAAATGATTTTCATTCCTCAAATAGAGATGAGATGGTATATCATTATGATATTTGTTTTGCGATAGGAGACGGGTTATATTATATTTATTATTATTATATATTATATTATGTATTATATATATTAATCAGTCGAGATGTTTATATTTTCGATACAGGTATTTTCCTCCTGTAGCAATAAAGAAAACGAAGTAGAAAATCTATTTAAAAAATCTTAACATTTTAATGCACGCAATCACGGATAGCCTACAAGGTGTCAATATCTCTGGTGCCGTATATTCCACAAGTAGTTTAACTCAAGGGGAAAAAAATAATGAATGTCCTTATAATGTAATTATTTATGGAACTTATTCATATTTTTATTTAATAAATAGTTTTGTGATCTCTGTGGTATGAACTAAACATTCTGTGTTGACTATAATTATGATTATCCATTGTTATTAAAACGTTTTTGATTAGCCTAGATTAGATTCAGATTGGAAAGTGTATGCCTTGTGCTCGACATACACAGCACTTCATCAAATATATATATATTTAAGGGCATGTCTATTTTTATTTAACTTCTTTTTATCCAGGAAGTCGTGTTGAGGTCAGAATATCTATTTTTATGAGGGAGACCTTGATTTTATAGACTTGGAGGCAGAATTCAACTCAAAAATGTTTGTCACTAAAATAAGTTTGTTTGTTTGTTCTCTTCTCTTATCAGAACTATATTTACTTCGTATCAGCTGGATGAGTTGGAGAAGGCTTTCAACGAGGCCCACTACCCCGATGTTTACGCCAGAGAGATGCTCTCCATGAAGACTGAACTTCCAGAGGACAGGATACAGGTGCATAACATACTGGAACCTGGCTGTGTGTGTGTGTGGACTGATGTGTGTGTGTGTGTGGCTGATGTGTGTGTGTGTGTGTGTGTGTGTGTGTGGCCTGATGTGTGTGTGTGTGGCCTGATGTGTGTGTGTGTGTGTGGCCTGATGTGTGTGTGTGTGTGGCCTGATGTGTGTGTGTGTGTGGCCTGATGTGTGTGTGTGTGTGTGTGGCCTGATGGGTGTGTGGCCTGGTGTGTGTGTCTGTGTGCTCATACTGTAACCTGGCTGTGTGTGTGTGTGTGTGTGTGTGTGTGTGTGTGTGTGTGTGTGTGTGTGTGTGTGTGTGTGTGTGTGTGTGTGTGTGTGTGTGTGTGTGTGTGTGTGTGTGTGTGTGTGTGTGTGTGTGTGCAATTACAGCTACAAGTGTCCTGGGGTATGTCTCTATCAGCTTGGCACATCTAGACACTGGGATTTTTGCCGATTCTTCAAGGCAAAACTGCTCCAGCTCCTTCAAGTTGGATGGGTTCCGCTGGTGTACAGCAATCTTTAAGTCATACCACAGATTCTCAATTGGATGGAGGTCTGGGCTTTGACTAGGTCATCCCAAGACATTTAAATGTTTCCCCTAAAACCACTCGAGTGTTGCTTTAACAGTATGCTTAGGGTCATTGTCCTGCTGGAAGGTGAACCTTTGTCCCAGTCTCAGACCTCTGGAAGACTGAAACAGGTTTCCCTCAAGAATTTCCCTGTATTTAGCGCCATCCATCATTCCTTAAATTCTGACCAGTTTCCAAGTCCCTACCGAGGAAAAACATACCCAGAGCATGATGCTGCCACCACCATGCTTCACTGTGGGGATGAGGTTCTCGGGGTGATGAGAAGTGTTGGGTTTGCGCCAGACATAGCATTTTCCTTGATGGCCAAAAAGCTCAATTTTAGTCTCATCTGACCAGAGTACCATCTTCCATATGTTTGGGGTGTTTCCCACATGCCTATTTGGTGAACACCAAACGTGTTTGCTTATTTATTTTTTTAAGCAATGGATTTGTTTTGGCCAATCTTCCATAAAGCCCAGCTCTGTGGAGCGTACGGCTTAAAGTGGTCCTATGGACAGATACTCCATTCTCCACTGTGGAGCTTTGCAGCTCCTTCAGGGTTATCTTTGGTCTCTTTGTTGCCTCTCTGATTAATACCGTCCTTGCCTGGTCCTTGAGTTTTGGTGGGCGGCTCTCTCTTGGCAGGTTTGTTGTGGTGCAATATTCTTTCTGTTTCCTAATAATGGATTTATTGGTGCTCCGTGGGATGTTACAAGTTTCTGATACTTTTTATAACCCAACCCTGATCTCTACTTCTCCACAACTTTGTCCCTGACCTGTTTGGAGAGCTCCTTGGTCTTCATGGTCCCCTTGGTCTTCATGGTGCCCCTTGGTCTTCATGGTGCCCCTTGGTCTTCATGGTGCCCCTTGGTCTTCATGGTGCCCCTTGGTCTTCACGGTGCCCCTTGGTCTTCATGGTGCTCCTTGGTCTTCATGGTGCTCCTTGGTCTTCATGGTGCCCCTTGGTCTTCATGGTGCCCCTTGCTAAGTGTTGTTGCAGACTCTGGAGCCTTTCAGAACAGGTGTGTGTATATACACTGTTCAAAAAAATAAAGGGAACACTAAAATAAAACATCCTAGATCTGAATGAATGAAATATTCTTATTAAATACTTTTTTTCTTTACATAGTTGAATGTGCTGACAACAAAATCACACAAAAAATATCAATGGAAATCAAATTTATCAACCCATGGAGGTCTGGATTTGGAGTCACACTCAAACTTAAAGTGGAAAACCACACTACAGGCTGATCCAACTTTGATGTAATGTCCTTAAAACAAGTCAAAATGAGGCTCAGTAGTGTGTGTGGCCTCCACGTGCCTGTATGACCTCCCTACAACGCCTGGGCATGCTCCTGATGAGGTGGCGGATGGTCACCTGAGGGATCTCCTCCCAGACCTGGACAAAAGCATCCGCCAACTCCTGGACAGTCTGTGGTGGATGGAGCGAGACATGATGTCCCAGATGTGCTCAATTGGATTCATGTCTGGGGAACGGGCGGGCCAGTCCATAGCATCAATGCCTTCCTCTTGCAGGAACTGCTGACACACTCCAGCCACATGAGGTCTAGCATTGTCTTGCATTAGGAGGAACCCAGGGCCAACCGCACCAGCATATGGTCTCACAAGGGGTCTGAGGATCTCATCTCGGTACCTAATGGCAGTCAGGCTACCTCTGGCGAGCACATGGAGGGCTGTGCGTCCCCCCAAAGAAATGCCACCCACCACATGACTGACCCACTGCCAAACCGGTCATGCTGGAGGATATTGCAGGCAGCAGAACATTCTCCACTGCGTCTCCAGACTCTGTCACGTCTGCCACATGTGTTCAGTGTGAACCTGCTTTCATCTGTGAAGAGCACAGGGTGCCAGTGGCGAATTTGCCAATCTTGGTGTTCTCTGGCAAATGCCAAACGTCCTGCACGGTGTTGGGCTGTAAGCACAACCCCCACCTGTGGACGTTTAACTAATTATGTGACTTCTGAAGGTACTTGGTGGCACCAGATCTTATGTAGGGGCTTTATAGCGAAGGGGGTGAATACATTACGCACCACTTTCACCATTTCTATTTTTTGAAATAAGTTTTTATTTTTTTCAATTCACCAATTCGACTATTATGTCCAATACATGAGAACTACATGTAAATCAATTTAAATTACAGGTTGTAATGCAACAAAATAGGAAAAATGCCAAAGGGGATGAATACTTTCGCAAGGCTCTGTCACACCCTATCACCACCACCATGCCTTCTCTGCTCAATTAACACCCTATCACCAACACCACCACGCCTTCTCTGCTCAATGAACACCCTATCACCACCACCATGCCTTCTCTGCTCAATTAACACCCTATCACCACCACCACGCCTTCTCTGCTCAATGAACACCCTATCACCACCACCACGCCTTCTCTGCTCAATTAACACCCTATCACCACCACGCCTTCTCTACTCAATTAACATCCTATCACCACCACCACGCCTTCTCTGCTCAATTAACATCCTATCACCACCACCACGCCTTCTCTGCTCTGCTCAATTAACACCCTATCACCACCACGCCTTCTCTGCTCAATTAACACCCTATCACCACCACCACGCCTTCTCTGCTCAATTAACACCCTATCACCACCACCACGCCTTCTCTGCTCAATTAACACCCTATCACCACCACGCCTTCTCTGCTCAATTAACATCCTATCACCACCACCACGCCTTCTCTGCTCAATTAACATCCTATCACCACCACCACGCCTTCTCTGCTCAATTAACACCCTATCACCACCACCACGCCTTCTCTGCTCAATTAACACCCTATCACCACCACCACGCCTTCTCTGCTCAATTAACACCCTATCACCACCACCACGCCTTCTCTGCTCAATTAACACCCTATCACCACCACCACGCCTTCTCTGCTCAATTAACACCCTATCACCACCACCACGCCTTCTCTGCTCAATTAACACCCTATCACCACCACCACGCCTTCTCTGCTCAATTAACACCCTATCACCACCACCACCACGCCTTCTCTGCTCAATTAACACCACATTTCCTCTGGTGTAATTCGTTAAATCAGCAGACAGGGAGGCAGACAGGGAGGCAGAGAGATGCTTTAGCACAAGGCATGGTGGGAGCTATCAATGAAAGGATAACTACAGTGAAATTAATTAGCATGGGTCAATGGCAGGGCTCTCCAGGGTTCTTAGCTCTTTAATTTCCCTGGTGATTTTTGAAAGCCTGTCACCCATTGATTGGCTCTGGAAATTAACTTATTTTTCAATCAGCCTCCACATGCCCCTAGGGTCACCCACCTCTCCTCCCCTTTCTCAGCTCAGCTGTTTCACACACAGCACGTGTACACACACACACACACACACACACACACCCTCCTCTCCTCCCCTTTCTCAGCACAGCTGTTTCACACACGCGCACACACACAGCATGTGTACTCACAGACACACACACACACACACACACACAGCACGTGTACACACAGACACACACACACACACACACACACACACACACACACACACACACACACACACACTGCTCTCTGCTGTGCGCCCTGGAAGTAATTCCTTATCTCCAGACCCATCACCGTGAGATGGGGGTTATCTCCAGACCCATCTCTCTTCTCTCTGTATCTTTCTCCCTGATCTATATGCATGTCTCTGAATCTGAAGTGGTGAGGTTATTACTGGGTCTCCACTGTGGAAATCAATTTAGGCACTCGATTAGTCTAGGGGAGAGGGAGACACACACACACACACACACACACACACACACACACACACACACACACACACACACACACACACACACACACACACACACACACACACACACACACACACACACACACACGTGAATCTAGCAGAAACAGCATAATATCTGCTTATCTTCTCCATCAGGTGTCCTTGTTCTATAACTAGAGAATAAAGACTGTGGTACACAATCATTGTATCCAATCAATGGACGTTTAAGTTCACCTGGCTACTCTCACCTTATCATGTGGGTGTAATACCAGTGACTTGATGTTTAAATTGAGACGTCCTCTTTCCATCACAGGACTCCTTGAAACACAATGATTGTTGCTAAGTGGACCATCCTAGCTAAATACTGATTGTTTTTTTTATAATCTCTTTTTTTTAATTCTTCATATCAGATCTGCTTTTTGTTAGGATGTGTTTAAAACATTTAGTGTCTGCTACACCAATTTGTTGCTTGACTTATGGATGATGTCAATACAGCTAAATTCATATCTTTTTACTTGTTTTATATTATATTGAAGGACATATGCAGAAACATAAAATGCAGTCAAGTTTGGACACCTATTTATTCAAGGGTTTTTCTTAATTTTGTAATTTTCTATGTTGTATAATAATAGCTAAGAAATCAGAACTATGATATAACCCATATGGAATCATGGAGTAACCAAAAAAGTGTAAAACAAATCAAAATATATTTGAGATTCTTCAAAGAAGCCACCTTGATGACAGATTTGCACACTTTTGGCATTCTCTCAACCAGCTTCCTCTGGAATGCTTTTCTAACAGTCTTGAAGGAGTTCCCACATATGCTGAGCACTTGTTGGCAGTGGTGTAAAGTACTCAAGTATGACATTTGGGTACTTTTTCCACCACTGCTTGTTGGCTGCTTTTCCTTCACTCTGCGGTCCAACTAATCCCAAAACATCTCAATTGGTTTGAGCTTCGGGTGATTGTGGAGGCCAGGTCATCTAAAGCAGCACTCCATCTCACTCTCCTTCTTGGTCAAATAGCCCTTAAATAGCCTGAAAGGTTGTTGGGTCATTGTCCTGTTGAAAAAAAAAATGATAGTCCCACTAAGCACAAACCAGATGGGACGGTATATCACTGCAGAATGCTGTGGTAGAGCCTGATGGTTAAGTGTGCCTTCAATTCTAAATAAATCAGTGTCGCCAGCAAAGCACCATCACACCTCCTCTTCCATGCTTCACGGTGGGAACCACACATGTAGAGATCATCCGTTCACCTACTCTGCGTCTCACAAAGACACGGCGGTTGGAACCAAAAATCTCAAATTTGGACTCATCAGACCAAAGGACAGATTTCCACCGGTCTGATGTCCATTGCTCATGTTTCTTGGCCCAAACAAGTTTTTTTTCTTCTTATTGGTATCCTTAAGTAGTGGTTTCTTTCCAACAATTTGACCATGAAGGCCTGATTCACGCAGCCTCCTCTGTACAGTTGATGTTGATGTGTCTGTTACTTGAACTCTGTGAAGCATTTATTTGTGCTGCAATCTGAGGTGCAGTTAACTCTAATGAACTTATCCTCTACAGCAGAGGTAACTCTGGGTCTTCCTTTCCTGTGGCGGTCCTCATGAGAGCCAGTTTCATCATAGGGCTTTATAGTTTTTGTTACTGTCTTTTCTCTTTGCTTATTTGAGCTGTTCTTGCGATTATATATGATATATTTACCAAATAGGGCTATCTTCTGTATACCAACCCTCCCTTGTCTCAACACAACTGATTAGCTCAAATGCGGTAAAAAGGGAAGAAATTACACAAAATAACTTTTAACAGGGCACACCTGTTAATTAAAAAGTACTCCAGGTGACTACTTTATGAAGCTGGTTGAGAGAATTCCAAGAGTGTGCAAAGCTGTCATCAAGGCAAAGGGTGGCTACTTTTTAAGATTCTAAAATATATTTTCATTTGTTCAACACTTTTTTTGGTTACTACATGATTCCATATGTGTTATTTCATAGTTTGATGCCTTCACTATTATTCTACATTGAAGAAAATAAAGAAAAATGCCTGGAATTGTTCGATGTGTCCAAACTTTTGAACCTAAACTTCCCATCCGCTGTCCCTTCCTCCCTTCCTGCAGGTTTGGTTTCAGAACCGCCGTGCCAAGTGGAGGAAGAGGGAGAAGTGTTGGGGTCGCAGCAGTGTGATGGCAGAGTATGGCCTGTACGGTGCCATGGTCCGCCACTCCATCCCTCTGCCCGAGTCCATCCTCAAGTCAGCCAAGGACGGCGTCATGGATTCCTGTGCCCCATGGCTACTGGGTAAGGCACTGTGCAAATGTGGGTGGGTGGGTGTGCTTTGGTCCCATGTGGCTCAGTTGTTGGAGCATGACACTTGCAACGTCAGGGTTGTGTGTTCGATTCCCACGGGGGGACCAGTATGAATGAAAATGTATGTACTCACTACTGTAAGTCGCTCTGGATAAGAGCGTCTGCTAGATGACTAACATATTCCATTCTGCAGTTTTCAATTAGTTACCATCTCATTGATCTATGCTAATCAATCGAACCGATACGTCAAGCAGAGAGGAGATGCATCTTAATCCAGTCTGATAAAGTAGGATTATCATCTTATTGATTAACACCTATCATTGACACTTTTTATCGACTCCCGACAAGTCTGACATTGAGCTCAAAACCTTTTTGAAAATCCTCCCTTTCCTCCACCATGATGTAGTTAGTGGAACGTTCAGGTGGAGAGCTTGGTTTAACTATTCACATACCATATATTGTTTTTAATTTATATTTATTTTTAATCCTAGTCCCCCGTCCCCGCAGTTGGCCTTTTGCCTTTTTGGTAGGCCGTCATTGTAAATAAGAATTTGTTCTTCACTGACTTGCCTAGTTAAATAAAAACATTTTTAAATAAAATAAATGGTTCAACGAGCAGTTTAAACCTCTCTGTTAGTGAGGGTACCTTTCCCATGTTGCCTCCTGACCATGGTGGAGGTCAGAAACACTAACTGACCAAGACCTTCTACTACTTGCCAGCTACAGCTCAATAGGAGCTTGAGATTCCTGGTACTGTAGCTTTGCTGTTTTTAAACGTGCATGTTTCCAATGATTTATTTTCCTTCCAGGTATGCACAAGAAGTCCATGGATACCCCTGTACCGACCTCTTCTGGAAAACTAGAAGCTCCTCATTCCCAACCGCCTGCCAGGGAACGAGAGAGGGAGAGAGTGGTGGAGAAAACAGAGGCGGAGGAGAGGAGGAGGGAGAGTACCAGATCGTCCATGTCCAAAGAGGAACTGCGAGAGAATAGCATCGCTGCACTCAGAGCTAAAGCACTGGAACACAGCGCTAAGATGCTGGGGACACATCCTGGGGATGGACCACCGGGAACAGTTTCAGGGGATGGAACAGGGGGACAGCCAATGGAGACAGAGGATAAAGAGGAGGACAGTTGAAGCCTGCGTTAGAGAGAGAGAGAGCCCAGTCACTGATATGAATGCTCATCGTCTAAAGAAGTTGATGCCCTCTCTGTAAAGAACACTGTTGACATACTTCTGATGTCTATACTATCATAAACAAGATGGTATCGATCACAATACACAATATTCTTAGTAGCAAAAAAAAAAATACATAATGTTTCTTTGACACCAAGACCTGATATCGTCAACCTCAAAATCCTTCAGTCATGGAGATAAATTTTGTACAGATCACATTTTGCATCATGGGAAATTCCACCTCGGTAAACTGCTATAACTATACCCTGGTCTATAACTGTCCACTGTTTTTTAATCTGTCAACTATTTGGGTGCTTGCTAATCTGCAATTTTAGGAAGACTAACCATTTGGTTACGTAGATCAGTCTCTACATAACATAATAGGGGACAGTACATAGGCTAAGGTAATAATCAAAACATGTCGTGACAAAAATATACATGGTGTCTTGTGGAAAAACAAGAGACTAAACTTGCAGAGGATTCGTGGACCTTTTTAACACAAACACATACTCTTGAAATGTATGGTGGATTTCTCTATTGTAATAATTTTTAAATGAAATATAGCTACGTTCATGTAGTTGGAAATCAGTAAGTTGTGTTTTTGTTTCGTCTCTGTGTTCTGTATAATAGTAATAAAACGTTACTTACATGGAAGATTCAGGGGTATCGTGTGTGTTGATGAGGATTCATTAAGAATAGCCCAAATTACATAAACCACATTGCATAGGTCTGTCATAATAGGCTATTTTAAATCGAAACATATTGATTGATCTTGTAATATAAATAGACTAATTGTGTTATAGGTTATACCCCAATTGCGCCAAACCGATAGCCTATAACCTAATCAACTAAACGCTCTAAATAGGTCATGAGACAGACAGGTAGACTAAGAAGGAACGAAAATGAATGGTTTAGGCTACGTTATTAGTTGCATATTGTTTCAAGGCTACAGCCTACAAATAAATACATTCATGACGCGAGGGTGACTCAATAGACTGGCGGGGACATTAACGCCAGCATTTAATATCTTTCATAAAATTCCTTACATCTTCTTTTACTAAAACCAGATTTATCCTTTGTTTCAAATCCCCTAAAAGCACCTGCCTTCTAGAAAATTCTCTTTTGTCTGGATTTTCGTCTCTCCATATACCAATCATTCATTTTTCTAACAATCTTATTTAAACAATATTTCGTTGTATTAAATCATAGTGTATAAATTGAATGAAATAAAAATTTAATGAAAAATGCATTATTACGCTCTGTCTATATGTGGCTTCAGGGAAAATGCAGGCTCATATGAACCTGAACTATCTGAGAAGCCACATACTCTGGCCAAACTGGTGTTTCTAAAAAATAATTTAAAAGGCACTATAGACCGAGCCCAATAATGCACTTTTTTCGTTTCATTTTAAAGTCACAGCCTAGTTAAATAAAATGTTAAATAAAAATAGAAAATAAAAACAGCCTTTACAAACAGCCTGGAGTGCAGACCAACAGCGGAGAAAACCCCTCTCCCAGCTTGTAGCCACTGGGAATGTTAAACACCCTTCGGGTCACGGCTGGGCGGGGATGCGGAGCTGTTTAAAATTTGATAAATGATATAGGTAAGTCTAAAGGTCTTTAGGCGAAATAACCCAATCAAAACGGAAAGAAAGAGGTTATACTGTGTCAGGCCTATTCGGCCAAAATCAATGATAATCTATTGTATAGATAATAGAACGAAAATCAACGGAACTTTTAATATGTTGTATTTATTAAATAATTTGCTACAATGACACACTCAGCTCGCTACCCACCTCCTTCCTTCCTATTAGCATGGACACATAGTAGACAATCATGCTTTCGGGATATGTATGTCTATGTGGCTTTTCAGATTCGACAATGAGTCTTTAGTTGTGGACACTACATATATTTAAGCTGTTGTCTGTGCCCGAATAATGTTTATACCCTGTTTTGTGCTGCTGCCATGTTGTGTTGCTACCATGTTGTTGTCATGTGTTTCTGTCATGCTGTGTTGTTGTCTTAGGTCTCTCTTTATGGAGTGTTGTCTCTCTTGTTGTGATGTGTGTTTTGTCCTATATTTTATTTAAATGTTTTTATTTTTAATCCCAGAGGTCTTTTGGTAGGCCCTCATTGTAAATAAGAATTTGTTCTTCACTGACTTGCCTAGTTAAATAAAGGTTAAATAAAAATACCCTCACTCCCTCTATTGCTCTTGGTCCTCAGATTTGTAAGTCACCTTGATTTTGTACCTGTGTGTTTTATCAGTTTCTTTATGAAAAAGATATAGTGAACTCCATGATAGTAGCTAAAGCAAGGGGCTACAGCAGCACACAAATAGACCACAAATGCATGCTGGGCCGGGCATGCCCTGAGCTCATGAATTGAAGTGAGCGCTATTTGAGCGGTACTTTGGAGCGAAATTGGAGAGGACAAGAAGGTCGATGCTCCAGCCGTTGGGAAACTCGCTCTGCGCTCTAGTCAAATTCAGCACGCTCCGCTCACATACTCTTCTGGGTTGAGAGGTCTCTGTGGTTCATCCCGGGCTTCAGTAGCAACATTAGGGTTTGTCTCTTCCTCTCAGGTGCGGTATGAATCAATGATTGAGTAGTGGTTGACTTTCCCTTGTGTTGTGAATATGGGACATAGAGATAAACAGTGGGGAGAACAAGTATTTGATACACTGCCGATTTTGCAGGTTTTCCTACTTACAAAGCATGTAGAGGTCTGTAATTTTTTATCATAGGTACACTTCAACTGTGTGAGACGGAATCTAAAACAAAAATCCAGAAAATCACATTGTATGATTTTTAAGTAATTCATTTGCATTTTATTGCATGACATAAGTATTTGATCCCTTACCAACCAGTAAGAATGCCGTCTCTCACAGACCTGTTAGTTTTTCTTTAAGAAGCAGTCCTGTTCTCCACTCATTACCTGTATTAACTGCACCTGTTTGAACTCGTTACCTGTATAAAAGACACTTGTCCACACACTCAATCAAACAGACTCCAACCTCTCCACAGTGACCAAGACCAGGGAGCTGTGTAAGGACATCAGGGATAAATTTGTAGACCTGCACAAGGCTGGGATGGGCTACAGGACATGCAGCTTGGTGAGAAGGCAACAACTGTTGGCACAATTATTAGAAAATGGAAAAAGTTCAGGATGACAGTCAATCACCCTTGGTTTGGGGCTCCATACAAGATCTCACCTCGTGGGGCATCAATGACCATGAGGATGGTGAGGGATCAGCCCAGAACTACACGGCAGGACCTGGTCAATGACCTGAAGAGGGCTGGGACCACAGTCTCAAAGAAAACCATTAGTAACACATAACGCCGTCATGGATTAAAATCCTGCAGCGCACACAAGGTCCCCCTGCTAAAGCCAGAGCATGTCCAGGCCTGTCTGAAGTTTGCCAATGACCATCTGGATGATCCAGAGGAGGAATGGGAGAAGGTCATGTGGTCTGATGAGACAAAAATAGAGCTTTTTGGTCTAAAGTCCATTCGCCGTGTTTGAAGGAAGAAGAAGGATGAGTACAACCCCAAGAACACCATCCCAACTGTGAAGCATGGAGGTGGAAACATCATTCTTTGGGGATGCTTTTCTGCAAAGGGGACAGGACGACTGCACCGTATTGAGGGGAGGATGGATGGGGCCATGTATCGCGAGATCTTGGCCAACAACCTCCTTCCCTCAATAAGAGCATTGAAGATGGGCTGTGGCTGGGTCTTCCAGCATGACAACGACTCAAAACACACAGCCAGGGCAACTAAGGAGTGGCTCCGTAAGAAGCATCTCAAGGTCCTGGAGTGGCCTAGCCAGTCTCCAGACCTGAACCCAATAGAACATTTTTGGAGGGAGCTGAAAGTCCGTATTGCCCAGCGACAGCCCCGAAACCTGGAGGATCTGGAGAAGGTCTGTATGGAGGAGTGGGCCAAAATCCCTGCTGCAGTGTGTGGAAACCTGGTCAAGAACTACAGGAAACATATGATCTCTGTAATTGCAAACAAAGGATTCAGTACCAAATATTAAGTTCTGCTTTTCTGATGTATCAAATGCTTATGTCATGCAATAAGATGCAAATTAATTACTTAAAAATCATACAATGCGATTTTCTGGATTTTTGTTTTAGATTCCGCCTCTCACAGTTGAAGTGTACCTATGATAAAAAATTACAAACCTCTACATGCTTTGTAAGTAGGAAAACCTGCAGTGTATACTATATATAAAATCGGCAGTGTATACTTGTTCTCCCCACTGTATTACTGCATGACTATGCTTGAAGTTTTAAAAATAAATGAAATTACAGAACAGTTTTCATGGTCAATACTGTATAAGGCTGAACATGACTGTCCTTGGTCCTCCTACTCTAGCCCAGTCCAGCACGGACATCACATTCAACCAAGCTGTGAGGGGAGGCAAGGTGTTCGATCTGAAGAGAACCGTCGGTCCAGAATTGTCCCTCCGTCCAGCAGGTCCTGGTTGCCATGAGAACAGAGAACACCGTTGCCATGACAGACAGAGATGTTCCACTGGAGGAGGTGAGTCAAGAGACACAGGTTTTTTATGATGATGGTATTACTGTTCATTGGATAGATTCTTAAGATACTTCAAAATGATTATTTACTGTTAAACCTTTGACTGATGTCGTTTTTACACATGGTGTGGAGCTATAGGGTTCCCGAGTGACGCAGTCATTATTCCTCCTCCACCAAAATTTACTGTTGCCACTATGCATTGGGGAAGGTAGCGTTCTCCTGGCATCCGCCAAACCCAGACTTGTCCGTTTTACCGCAAGATGGTGAAGCGTGATTCATCACTCCAGAGAACACGTTTCTACTGCTCATTAGTCCAATGTCGGCGAGTTTTACACCACTCCAGCCGACGTTTGGCATTGCGCACGGTGATCTTAGGTTTGTACGCGGCTGCTCGGCCACTGGAACCCTTTTCATGAAGCTCCCAACAGTTTGGAACTCGGTAGTGAGTGTTGAAACAGAGGACAGATGATTTTTACGCACTTCAGCACTCTGCGGTCCCGTTCTGTGAGCTTGTATGGCCTACCGCTTCGTGGCTTAGCCGTTGTTGCTCCTAGACGTCTCCACTTCGCAATAAGAGCACTTACAGTGGACCGGGGCAGCTCTACCTGGGCAGACATTTGACGAACTGACTTATTGGAAGATGGCATCCTATGATGGTGCCATGTTGAAAATCACTGTGCTCTTCAGTAAGGCCATTCTACTCCCAATGTTTGTCTATGGAGATTGCATGGCTGTGATTTGACATACCTGTCAGCAAGGGGTGTGGCTGAAATAGCAGAATCCACTCATTTGAAGGGGTGTCCACATACTTTTGTGTGTATATATAGTGTAACTTGGAAACAAACACTTGGTCTAGATAAGAGCGTCTGTTAAGACAGAAGTAAAAAACGTAAAATGTTATCTCTCTGAACCTGCTCGTGGGCTCGCCACCAGCTACGTCAGCTAGCTTTCCATAGTTTAACCTTTTAGGGGCAATTCCTCGCTCACCTTCATTGAACCGGAAGCTATGTAATTTGCTCCATTGGAATGTATTTTACCATTGTGTCAGTGAAAAGTAGCCTACAATAACAGGCCTGTATGTAACGTATGCGCTGAGAGTCCGGAAGCAAGTTCAGGGAACGATTGTTTTAATAAATGAAATCATAAACACGTAACACATACAACAAAGTCAATAACACCTGAGGAAAGAACCAAGGGGAGTGACAGATATAGGGAAGATAATCAAGGAGGTGATGTGTCATGTGTGTCATGAGGCACTGGTGCGCGAGACGATGGTGACAGGTGCGCTTGACGATGGTGACAGGTGTGCGGGATAATCAGCAGCCTGATGACCTAGAGGCCGGTGAGGGAGTATACGTGACACTGTAAAGAGTTTAAAACATGTTATTATAGAGTATACATGACACTGTAACCAATGTTGTTTCACAAAAAGAGTTTAAAACATGTTATTATAGCCCAGCATTAAAGTCAAAGACGATTTCGCTAATAAAAATTACAATTTAGAGGGTAATCTACCTAAAATTCAGATTGACACTATATATTTCATCCTTCGATCACGTCAAATTACATGAATTGTGTAATTACCGAAATGCACCGGAATAACGTTAATTAACCCACAATCGGCAAATAAAGGGGGCAATCTGGGATTGGTACATCCATTTTTGGACTCTAAAATTAATAAAGTATTGCTATTAATTTTGCTGTTTGAATGCCAGATTGCCTCTTTAATATTCATAATTAAACATGCATAGTTTAGCGTGGAGCATTACAGGCATAGATATGACCCAAATACCCTACTTCAGAACCGAGGATTATGTCGTTATGGTATTTAGTCTCTGAGCCTTTCCAATTAGGACTAAATGGCATTATTGATAATTGCTGGCAGTTTGATCTATGTGCAAAATAGCCCATTAGAGGGGTAGATCAAGGGATTTGACTGGCTGTCTGATTGGCTGGCTGGCTGGTTGGCACCTTGCCCGTGTGGGATGTTATTCTGTGTTGTCCTAGTTCTACAGAGACCCATGTGTCCCAAATGACACCCTATTATAATACACTACATTTGACCAAAGCCTGGGTTCTGGTCAAATGTAGTGCACTACTTTTGATGGGTCCTGGTTAAATGTAGTGCACTACTTTTGATGGGTCCTGGTTAAATGTAGTGCACTACGATAGGGAATAGGGTGCCATTTGGGACTAAACCCTCTGGCATCCCAGATCCACACCAGCCAGATTAGCAAGAAAGAGTGCACCGCTAGATTAGCCGGCAAGGACCCTGCCCCGGACCAGATCAGATTAGCATGGCCTGGTCGAGGGAGAGAGTCAAACCTAATTGCATTTAATTTACTTAACGTGGCAGTAATTCGTTCATCGACATCTGTAGCAAAGGAGTCGGGGTTTATTAGGCTGACAGACTGACACACTGGTTATAAAAAAATAAAATAAACGTATTCTCGTTTCTCTTCTCTCCCCATCAACCTTTACATCCTATTTGTTTCTCAAATGTCATATTTTATTAGTCTTTATAGACAGGATACACGTGGTATACACCGTCCAACCAAAATGCTAACCACAGGTTCCAACAACAATAATAAATAATACAAGATAAGAATTGTAACACAAAGTAAATGTCTCAGTAGAACAGAACAAACATGTTAGTTGCATCAGTATAATACAGGAAGGCACCATTTATAGTCCCGATATTTACACGTGTTTTGGATAAGGGGGGGATTGTGGGGCAAGTGTTTAAATTGTGCAGTATTTAGCAATCATAATAACAGTCTGGTAGCAACAGTTGTGATTTGTGTGTAGCATGTGTGTGTGTGTGTGTGTGTGTGTGTGTGTCAGGTTTTCCGTTAGCCGCTAATGCCGGCTGTCGGCAGATATTTTTTGTTCATACATTTTTTTTAAAAGAATCCCATTGCGAAATAATGCATTTGAGCTTATTATCGATGGAAATACCAGCCAATGTAGCACGAGAGCTGCTGCTACAGCTCATCAAACAGCTGTTGGTTGCTGCTGGATTTAAACCCAATCATTCAGCAACAATTATAAATGCATTGTGTGTTAAGAAATAGTATTTTTTTTATTATTTCTCCTCTGAAGCACTCTTTTCATTCGCCATTCAAGTGCATAGGAAACTAGGCAGGCTTCGGCGCGTCACACCACTTGACAATGAGCTGGAGGCAGTACGCATTTTCAAAACTTATACTAGTTTGAAACCTGAACGTTTTGCCACATTTGAGGCATGTCTGACCTTGCTTCGATGAAGGGGGCCCCTCGCCTCTCTGATTCAGTTCAATACATTAATTTGGACAACTGACTAGGTTTCCCCCGTTCCCTTTCAAAGTAGCCTAGCCAAAATATGCAGACCTATTTCTCTCATGTTCTATTGGTTTTCAAATCAACGTTATTTTCATTGTCCAGTAGCCAAAGACACCATCCAAGTAGAAACATTCGTCAGACGCTCTTTACAATAGTGACCACACATTTTTTTTTTTACAACTTTTTTTTTTTTCGTACTGGTGCCCCGTGAGAATTGAACCCACAACCCTGGCGTTGTGAGCATGATGCTCCACAAACTGAGCCACAACGGGACACGTTAGCAACCCAGGCTAGTTGTCTAGATCTCCCCTCTTTAAACGTTTATAATGGATCTCTGTCTCATGAAACCACTCGCAGGTGTGGTGCGCTTTTGACAACAGTTTTCCTACTAATTGTATTATGGAATGAACATTCTCGTGTAGCCTACTGCTTTGTGCGCGATGTGAAGAAATAGTCGTTTAGAAACATTTTAAGCTAAATGTTCTGATCGGTTTCATGAGCCTCATTGCTTTTTATTTTTTTATGTAGCCATATGAATTTGGGCTCTATCATCCCACAACTGTCCCAGTCTGTTTGGAATAGGCAATTTATTTCTCACACAGAACGACAAGCGGACTAATAAAATAGGAAAAAGTTTATACTGTGGGGGAATAGTAGATTGACACACGCTTGTGATTGTGGTGTTTGTTACTCGTCTTGTTGGCTAAGGGAAATATGACGTGGACTTGTTCTAAACAGTGCGCATCAGAGTTCGGTGAGAAGGAACATCACGGCATCCTGGACTTGCATATTCTATTAATATACAAATTATCATAAACAAAATGTGATTTATTTCATTCTGAGCACCGTGGATGTGACCGCCCTAATCAAGTTCGGCACATAATGGATATGCGTCAGGTACCATTTTTTAGATGTCCGGCCAAATATCCAGCGCCACATTTTCCTAACAACAATCTCTCTGTGTGTGTGTGAGTGAGTGTGTGCCTGTATGCTAAAGTGCAGGAGGTCAGTCCACTTCAAGTGTTCAGCAGTCTGATGGTTTGTACAGTAGATAGAAACTGTCTCTGAGCCTGTTGGTATAAATCAAATCAAATCAAATGTTATTTGTCACATACAAATGGTTAGCAGATGTTAATGAGAGTGTAGCGAAATGCTTGTGCTTCTAGTTCCGACAATGCAGTAATAACCAACAAGTAATCTAACTAACAATTCCTAAACTACTGTCTTATACACACAAGTGTAAGGGGATAAAGAATATGTACATAAAGATATATGAATGAGTGATGGTACAGAGCAGCATAGGCAAGATACAGTAGATGGTATCGAGTACAGTATATACATATGAGATGAGTATGTAAACAAAGTGGCATAGTTAAAGTGGCTAGTGATACATGTATTACATAAAGATGCAGTAGATGATATAGAGTACAGTATATACGTATACATATGAGATGAATAATGTAGGGTATGTAAACATTATATTAGGTAGCATTGTTTAAAGTGGCTAGTGATATATTTTACATTTCCCATCAATTCCCATTATTAAAGTGGCTGGAGTTGAGTCAGTGTGTTAGCAGCAGCCACTCAATGTTAGTGGTTTCTGTTTAACAGTCTGATGGCCTTGAGATAGAAGCTATTTTTCAGTCTCTCGGTCCCAGCTTTGATGCACCTGTACTGACCTCGCCTTCTGGATGATAGCGGGGTGAACAGGCAGTGGCTCGGGTGGTTGTTGTCCTTGATGATCTTTATGGCCTTCCTGTAACATCGGGTGGTGTAGGTGTCCTGGAGGGCAGGTAGTTTGCCCCCGGTGATGCGTTGTGCAGACCTCACTACCCTCTGGAGAGCCTTACGGTTGTGGGCGGAGCAGTTGCCGTACCAGGCGGTGATACAGCCCGCCAGGATGCTCTCGATTGTGCATCTGTAGATGTTTGTGAGTGCTTTTGGTGACAAGCCAAATTTCTTCAGCCTCCTGAGGTTGAAGAGGCGTTCACGATGCTGTCTGTGTGGGTGGACCAATTCAGTTTGTCTGTGATGTATATGCCGAGGAACTTAAAACTCACTACCCTCTCCACTACTGTTCCATTGATGTGGATAGGGGGGTGTTCCCTCTGCTGTTTCCTGAAGTCCACAATCATCTCCTTAGTTTTGTTGACGTTGAGTGTGAGGTTATTTTCCTGACACCACACTCCGAGGGCCCTCACCTCCTCCCTGTAGGCCGTCTCGTCGTTGTTGGTAATCAAGCCTACCACTGTTGTGTCGTCCGCAAACTTGATGATTGAGTTGGAGGCGTGCGTGGCCACGCAGTCGTGGGTGAACAGGGAGTACAGGAGAGGGCTCAGAACGCACCCTTGTGGGGCCCCAGTGTTGAGGATCAGCGGGGAGGAGATGTTGTTGCCTACCCTCACCACCTGGGGGCGGCCCGTCAGGAAGTCCAGTACCCAGTTGCACAGGGCGGGGTCGAGACCCAGGGTCTCGAGCTTGATGACGAGCTTGGAGGGTACTATGATGTTAAATGCCGAGCTGTAGTCGATGAACAGCATTCTCACATAGGTATTCCTCTTGTCCAGATGGGTTAGTGCAGTGTGGTTGAGATTGCATCGTCTGTGGACCTATTTGGGCGGTAAGCAAATTGGAGTGGGTCTAGGGTGTCAGGTAGGGTGGAGGTGATATGGTCCTTGACTAGTCTCTCAAAGCACTTCATGATGACGGAAGTGAGTGCTACGGGGCGGTAGTCGTTTAGCTCAGTTACCTTAGCTTTCTTGGGAACAGGAACAATGGTGGCCCTCTTGAAGCATGTGGGAACAGCAGACTGGTATAGGGATTGATTGAATATGTCCGTAAACACACCAGCCAGCTGGTCTGCGCATGCTCTGAGGGCGTGGCTGGGGATGCCGTCTGGGCCTGCAGCCTTGCGAGGGTTAACACGTTTAAATGTTTTACTCACCTCTGCTGCAGTGAAGGAGAGACCGCATGTTTCCATGCAGGCCGTGTCAGTGGCACTGTATTGTCCTCAAAGCGGGCATAAAAGTTATTTAGTCTGCCTGGTAGCAAGACATCCTGGTCCGTGACTGGGCTGGGTTTCTTCCTGTAGTCCGTGATTGACTGTAGACCCTGCCACATGCCTCTTGTGTCTGAGCCGTTGAATTGAGATTCTACTTTGTCTCTGTACTGACGATTAGCTTGTTTGATAGCCTTGCGGAGGGAATAGCTGCACTGTTTGTATTCGGTCATGTTACCAGACACCTTGCCCTGATTAAAAGCAGTGGTTTGCGCTTTCAGTTTCACGCGAATGCTGCCATCAATCCACGGTTTCTGGTTAGGGAATGTTTTAATCGTTGCTATGGGAACGACATCTTCAACACACGTTCTAATGAACTCGCACACCGAATCAGCGTATTCGTCAATGTTGTTATCTGACGCAATACGAAACATGTCCCAGTCCACGTGATGGAAGCAGTCTTGGAGTGTGGAGTCAGCTATGTCGGACCAGCGTTGGACAGACCTCAGCGTGGGAGCTTCTTGTTTCAGTTTTTGTCTGTAGGCAGGGATCAGCAAAATGGAGTCGTGGTCAGCTTTTCCGAAAGGGGGGCGGGGCAGGGCCTTATATGCGTCACGGAAGTTAGAATAACAGTGATCCAAGGTTTTTCCACCCCTGGTTGCGCAATCGATATGCTGATAAAATTTAGGGAGTCTTGTTTTCAGATTAGCCTTGTTAAAATCCCCAGCTACAATGAATGCAGCCTCCGGATAAATGGTTTCCAGTTTGCAAAGAGTTAAATAAAGTTAGTTCAGAGCCATCGATGTGTCTGCTTGGGGGGGGATATATACGGCTGTGATTATAATCGAAGAGAATTCTCTTGGTAGATAATGCGGTCTACATTTGATTGTGAGGAATTCTAAATCAGGTGAACAGAAGGATTTGAGTTCCTGTATGTTTCTTTCATCGCACCATGTCTCGTTAGCCATAAGGCATACGCCCCCACCCCTCCTCTTACCAGAAAGGTGTTTGTTTCTGTCGGCGCGATGCGTGGAGAAACCCGTTGGCTGCACCGCTTCGGATAGCGTCTCTCCAGTGAGCCATGTTTCCGTGAAGCACAGAACATTACAGTCTCTGATGTCCCTCTGGAATGCTACCCTTGCTCGGATTTCATCAACCTTGTTGTCAAGAGACTGGACATTGGCAAGAAGAATGCTAGGAAGTGGGGCACGATGTGCCCGTCTCCGGAGTCTGACCAGAAGACCACCTCGTTTCCCTCTTTTTCGGAGTCGTTTTTTTGGGTCGCTGCAAGCGATCCATTCCGTTGTCCTGTTTGAGTCGCAAAAAACATATTCTTGGTCTTACTGATGGTGAGTTGACGCTGATCTTATATTCAGTAGTTCTTCTCGACTGTATGTAAAGAAACCTAAGATGACCTGGGGTACTAATGTAAGAAATAACACGTAAAAAAACAAACTGCATAGTTTCCTAGGAACGCGAAGCGAGGCGGCCATCTCTGTCGGCGCCGGAAGCCTCCACATTGACTCTGTACCGGTACCCCCTGTATATAGCCTCCACATTGACTCTGTACCGGTACCCCCTGTATATAGCCTCCACATTGACTCTGTACCGGTACCCCCTGTATATAGCCTCCACATTGACTCTGTACCGGTACCCCCTGTATATAGCCTCCACATTGACTCTGTACCGGTACCCCCTGTATATAGCCTCCACATTGACTCTGTACCGGTACCCCCTGTATATAGCCTCCACATTGACTCTGTATATAGCCTCCACGGCACCCCCTGTATATAGTCTCCACATTGACTCTGTACCTGTACCCCCTGTATATAGCCTCCACATTGACTCTGTACTGGTACCCCCTGTATATAGCCTCCACATTGACTCTGTACCGTAATACCCTGTGTATAGCCTCCACATTGACTCCGCCTCCACATTGACTCGTAATACCCTGTATATAGCCTCCACGCTCTTGTTATTTACTGCTGCTCTTTAAGTATTTGTTATTCTTAGCTCATACTCTTTTTTTGTTGGTATTTTCTTAAAACTGCATTGTTGGTAATGGCTTGTATAAGCAAGGTCTACCTACACCTGTTGTATGACTCTGGTACCCCCTGTATGTGACAAGCACCATTTGACTTTTGAGAGCATCTGCAGAGAATAATGGGAGAACCTCCACAAATACAGGTGTAGCCTCCAAGACCTGTAGCCCCTGTCAAACCCAAGAAGACACGAGGCTGTAATCTGTATATAGCCTCCAAAGGTGCTTCAACAAAGTACTGAGTAAAGTTGAAAACATATGTCCAAACGTGATTTCAGTTTTTTTAGTTTTATAAATTACCAAACATTTCTAAAAACCTGTTTTTGCTTTGTCCTTATGGGGTATAGATATGTGTAGATTGATGAGGTAAAAAAAAATATTTAATAATTTATTTAATAATTTTAGAATAAGGCTTTCTGCATTAGCCTCCCTCTCTTACCTCAGTAGATTTCCATACCCTCAGTTCTAATATGATGACATGAATAAGGATATTTCATATTTCAAGTTTAAAAGTTATTATTCCAATGTTATTATAGTCTCCTCATTGACTCGTTAGTCCCACGTTATAGCCCCACATTGACTTACCTGTACCCCGTTATCCCCACATTGACTCTTATCCCCATATAGTCCCACATTATCCCCACGTATATTCCACATTGACTCCCCCCCCGTTATCCCCACATTGACTCTGTCCCCCCCGTTATAGCCCCACATTGACTCTTATTACCCCCTGTATATCCCCACATTGTTATCCCCCGTTATCCCCACATTGACTCTTATCCCCCGTTATAGCCTCCACATTGACTCTTACCGGTCCCCCGTTATTCCCACGTTATCCCACATTATCTGTACCCCCGTTATCCCCACGTTATCCCCACCCCCGTTATTCCATTGACTCCCCACCCTGTATATCCCCACATTGACTCTTATTACCCCGTTATCCCCACATTGACTCTTATTCCGTATAGCCCCACATTGACTCTTAGTCCCCTGTTATAGCCTCCACATTGATTCTGTACCGGTACCCCGTTATTCCCCACATTGTTATTCCCGTTATCCCACGTACCCCTTATCCCCGTATATCCCCATTGACTGTTACCCCCGTATATAGCCCCACATTGACTCTTATCCCCCCTGTATATATCCCCACGACTCTTATTCCCACTGTATATTCCCATTGGACGGTGGAATCTCCACCTGACTACCCCAGTATATAGCCTCCACATTGACTCGGACCCAGGATAGCCTCCACGGAGATCTGATCCAGGCATGACTCTGGATCAGGCTGGCGCTGCCGGATACTGAGGTAGCAACTGTGGCGATGGCCGGGAAGGACCAGTTGGGTTCACATCATGATGGGAGGGAGGTGATTACAAGGAAGCACCAGCTGTGTCACTTTTGATCCTCGCCCGTATCCCACTACCGGTACCCCCGCATGTCAACCGCCCCCATTACAAATCTGTCACCCACAGAGTGGCCATGTGGCCTTGGTTGCTTCAGCTGCTCTTGAAATGCACAGATTGGTCAGACAGTTGGAGTGGTCTCTGAGCTGATCTCATTTCTCTGGGCTCTCTTTCTCTCCCCCCCTGTCTCTGGCTTTCACTTTCTCTCTCTGCCTCGTTCTCTCTCCGTCTCTTCTCCTCGCTCTCTGTTCCTCCCCTTCTCAGTCTCTCTCCCTCGCTCTCTTTCTCCCCCTCTCTATCTCTCCCTCCTGACTCTGTCTCTCTATCCCTCTCCCTGTTTTCTATCCCTCTCCCTGTTTTCTCTCCCTCCGTCTGTCCCTCTCCACAACAATCTCTAACCAGACGATCATTTGTTGTTGAGGCTTCACAGCTGACCGGTCTGTTTGGAAGCAGTCTGATATCCCAATTCCCTCTTCTACACACAGCATTGTTACTGCGTCATCTATTCAAGTAGACTATGTGCTCTGCCTTATATAAGTGTGGATTGTATCCGGGGTGAAGTGCTGACCTCTAGTGATTCTACTGGAGCTCTGTGTTACTCCCAGGCCTGGCCTGGCATGGCCTGCATCATGCACAACCACCACCAGAGATTGACCTTACCCAGGTACAATATTGCACACCAACACACCCAACCCCAGGCTGTTAAAACCAGTTCTATATTAGTCTTGTTACCAGGTTCAACCGTGTGGTGTCTAGAATCAAGCTTTATTAAATCACAATGCACACAGCAATATGTACACGTTTATATAACCTTTTATTTTAACCTTTATTTTTAACCGTTATGTAACTAGGCAAGTCATTTAAGAACAAATGTCTTTCTTACAATGACGGCCTACCGGGTATATAGAACAGTGGGTTAAATGCCTTGTTCAGGGGCAGAACGACAGCCTCCACATTTTTTACCTTGTCAGCTCGGAGGATTCGATCTAGCAACATTTCGGTTACTGGCCCACTGCTCTAACTACTAGACAACCTGCCGTCCCATACCCTATGTATGTATTATGATATACTTATAAACTGACGCTGTACTACTCCTACGACATCAAAGGAGAGGGTGATTGACCTCCTGAACGTTTGAGGCTCACCAGGAAAATAGCCCATATTAATGTAGCCTTAGACATAAGGGTTAATGAAATCAATAACTTGATAACATTCATATATTAGCCATTTCTGAGACTCACATTGGATAATTCATTTGTAGCATTTGATGATACAGCAGTAGCAATACAAGGATATAACATCTATAGAAGAGACAGAAATGCTTATCCCCACGTTATCCCCACGGGGGGAGGAGTTGCTGTATATATTCAGAGCCATATTCCCTGTAATGCTTAGAGGAGATCTTATGTCAAGTGTTAATGAAGTGTTGTGGTTCACTTGGCACATCTAAAGCCTTTTCTTTAGGGGTGTTGCTATAGGCCACCAAGTGCTAACATTCAGTATCAAAATAATATGCGTGAAATGCTTGATAGTGTACGTGATGTCAACAGAGAGGTCTACTTTCTTGGGGACCTGAATATTGACTGGTTTTCATCAAGCTGTCCGCTGAAGAGGAAGCTTCTCACTGTAACCAGTGTCTGTAATCTGGTTCAGGTTATTAATCAACCTACCAGGGTGTTTACAAACACTACAGAAACAAGATCATCCACATGTATTGTTCACATGTTTACTAATACTGTAGAACTTTGTTCTAAAGCTGTAACCGTACCCATTGGATGCAGTGATCACCGTATAGTGGCTATATCCAGGAAAGACAAAGTTCCAAAAGATATGCCTAAAATAATGGATAAGAAAAATATTTGGCTGTGACTTATAAAAATATTTGTTGGTCCGATGTGATTAATGAGGAGCATCCAGACGCTGCACTTGATGAATTTATGAAATTGCTTCTTCCAATTATTGATAAACATGCATCTGTAAAGAAACTGTGGATTGATCAGATATACTGTGTCTCTATAAGTCCTACAGATATACTGTGTCTCTATAAGTCCTACAGATGTACTATGTCTCTATAAGTCCTACAGATATACTGTGTCTCTATAAGTCCTACAGATACACTATGTCTCTATAAGTCCTACAGATATACTATGTCTCTATAAGTCCTACAGATATACTATGTCTCTGTAAGTCCTACAGATATACTATGTCTCTATAAGTCCTACAGATATACTATGTCTCTATAAGTCCTACAGATGTACTATGTCTCTATAAGTCCTGCAGATACACTATGTCTCTATAAGTCCTACAGATATACTATGTCTCTAAGTCCTACAGATATACTGTGTCTCTAAGTCCTACAGATATACTATGTCTCTAAGTCCTACAGATATACTATGTCTCTATAAGTCCTACAGATATGCCTGGATGTCTGACTTATAAGTCCTGCAGATGTACTATGTCTCTATAAGTCATACAGATATACTATGTCTCTAAGTCCTACAGATATACTATGTCTCTATAAGTCCTACAGATATACTATGTCTCTAAGTCCTACAGATATACTATGTCTCTATAAGTCCTGCAGATATACTATGTCTCTATAAGTCCTACAGATATACTATGTCTCTAAGTCATACAGATATAGTATGTCTCTATAAGTCCTACAGATATGCTATGTGGATTGATGAGGAATTGAAAAACTGTATGGTTGAAAGAGATGGGGCAACAGGAGTGGCTAATAAGTCTGGCTGCACATCTGACTGGCTGACTTACTGCAAATTGAGAAATGACGTGACTAAACTCAACAAAATGAAGAAGAAACTGTACTATGAAGCCAAGATCAAAGATATAAAGAATGATGGGACAAAAAAATGTAGAACTCTAAATGAAATTATGGGCAAAAAGACAAATTCAACTCCATCTCTCATCGAATCAGATGGCTTATTCATCACAAAACCATTTGAGGTTGCTCATTATTTTAATTATTACTTCATTGGCAAAGTGGGCAAACTTAGGCAGGAAATGCCACTAATGAACAGTGAGCCACCGTACTCATGAATAAAACAACGAACAATGAAATAAAAGCATTGCAAGTTTTAATTTTGTAAAGTTATTGTGGGAGTGGTGGAAAAATGATTGTTATCAATCAATACAGACAAACCTCCTGGCATTGACAACTTAGATGGAAAGCTACTGAGGATGGTATCTGACTCTATAGTCACTCCTATCTGTCATATCTTTAATCTGAGCCTAGAGGAAGGTCTTTGTCCTCAGGCCTGGTGGGAAGCCAAAGTCATTCCGCTACCTAAGAGTGGTGAAGTGGCCTTTACTGGTTCTAACAGCAGACCAATCAGCTTGCTGCCAGCTCTCAGCAATCTGTTTTACCAAATATAATGCTATTTTTCTGTAAACAAATTAACAACAGACTTTTAGCAGGTTTACCAAAAAGGGTCCTCAACATGTACTGCACTGACACAAATGGATTATAAAAAGATTGTGGGAGCTGAGATGTTAGATTTCAGTGCAGCCTTTGAGGGAATGTGTTATGGCTTTTCAACCTCTGTCGTATCGTGGATTCAGAGCTATCTCTGGGGGGGGGGGGTTCTTTAATGAAAGCTTCTCTAATATCCAACTGACTGGAGTGTTTACGGACATATTCAATCTCTCCCTATCCCAGTCTGCTGTCCCCACATGCTTCAAGATGTCCAACATTGTTCATGTACCCGAGAAAGTAAAGGTAGCTGAACTAAATGACTATTGGTCCGTAGCACTCACTTCTGTCATCATGAAGTGCTTTGGGAGACTAGTCAAATCAAAATCAAATCAAATTTATTTATATAGCCCTTCGTACATCAGCTGATATCTCAAAGTGCTGTACAGAAACCCAGCCTAAAACCCCAAACAGCAAGCAATGCAGGTGTAGAAGCACGGTGGCTAGGAAAAACTCCCTAGAAAGGCCAAAACCTAGGAAGAAACCTAGAGAGGAACCAGGCTATGTGGGGTGGCCAGTCCTCTTCTGGCTGTGCCGGGTGGAGATTATAACAGAACATGGCCAATATGTTCAAATGTTCATAAATGACCAGCATGATCGAATAATAATAATAAGGCAGAACAGTTGAAACTGGAGCAGCAGCACGGCCAGGTGGACTGGGGACAGCAAGGAGTCAAGGATCATATCACCTCTACCTAGACCCACTTCATTTGCATACCGCCCCAATAGATACAAAGCCGTTGCAATCGCCATCACACTGCACACTGCCCTATTCCATCTGGACAAGAGGAATACCTATGAAGAATGCTGTTTATTGACTATAAGCTCAGCATTCAACACTACAGTACACTCAAAAGCTTGTCACTAAGCTCGGGGCTCTGGGTCTGAAACCCGCCCTGTGCAACTGGGTCCTGGACTTCCTTACGGGCCGCACCCCATGTGGTGAAGGTAGGAAACAACACCTCCACTTCGCTGATCTTCAACACAGCGGCCCCATAAGGGTGCGTGCTCAGCCCCCTCCTGAACACGTCAGGTAAGGTCTCCAACTCAATCATCAAGTTTGCAGACAGCACAACAGTAGTAAGCCTGATTACCAACAATGACGAGACAGCCTACAGGGAGGAGGTAGGGGCCCTGGGAGTGTGGTGCCAGGAAAATTACCTCTCACTCAGCATCAACAAAACAAAGGAGTTGATTGTGGAAACAGCAGAGGGAGCACCCCCTATCCACATCGATGGGACCGCAGTGGAGAAGGTGGAAAGCTTCAAATTCCTTCAAATTCCTCCATACACATCACTGACAAACTAATATGGTCCACCCACACAGACAGTGTGGTGAAGAATGCGCAACAGCGCCTCTTCAACCTCAGGAGGCTGAAGAAATTTGGCTTGGCACCTAAAACCCTCACAAACTTTTACAGATGCACAATTGACAGCATCCTGTTGGGCTGTATCACTGCTTGGTACAGTAACTGCACCGCCCACAACCGCAGGGCTCTCCAGAGGGTGGTGCTGTCTCCCCAACGCATCACCGGGGGCAAACAACCTGCCCTCCAGGACACCGACAGCACCCGGTGTCACAGAAAGGCTGAAAAGTTCATCAAGGACAACAACCACCCAAGCCACTGCCAGTTCACCCGCTATCATCCAGAGGTCAGTACAGGAGCATCAAAGCTGGGACCATCAAAGCTGGGACAGAGAGACTGAATAACAGCTTCTATCTCAAGGCCATCAGACTGTTAAATAGCCATCACTAGCACCTTAGAGGCTGCTGCCCTATATACATAGACTTGAAATCACTGGCCACTTTAATAATGTTTACATATTTTACTTTACTCATCCCATATGTACAGTGAATTGCAAAACTATTCACCCCCTTGGCATTTTTCATATTTTGTTGCCTTACAACCTGGAATTAAAATGGATTTTGGGGGGGGGGGTTGTATCATTTGATTTACACAACATCCTACCACTTTGAAGATGCAAAAAATGTTTTATTGTGAAACAAACAAGAAATAAGACAAAAAAACAGAATAGTTATGCACGCTCAAGTTTTCACCACCCCAAAGTCAGTTTGTAGAGCCACCTTTTGCAGCATTTACAGCTGCTAGTCTCTTGGGGTTTGTCTCTATCAGCTTGGCATATCAAGCCACTGGGATTGTTGCCCATTCTTCAAGGCAGAACTGCTCCAGCTCCTTCAAGTTGGATGGGTTCCGCTTATGCACAGCAATCTTTAAGTCATACCACAGATTCTCAATTGGATTGAGGTCTGGGCTTTGACTCTGCTATTCCAAGACATTTAAATGCTTAAACCACTCGAGTGTTGCTTTAGCAGTATGATTAGGATCAGTGCCCTGATGGAAGGTGAACCTATGTCCCATCTAGAAGAAAAATAAAAGCACACCTATTTAGGCGAGGTGCTGGCTAGCGGAGTAGAAAACTTGAAAATAAAAAGAGCCGCACACTCTAGGAGCCCAGATGCAAAAATGTAATTACCAACGTTTCGACAGCCAAGCTGTCTTCATCAGGGTATAACCTCTGTCCCAAATCTCTGGAAGAAAGAATTTCCCTGTATTTAGCGCCATCCATCATTCCTTTAATTCTGCCCAGTTTCCCAGTCCCTGGCGATGAAAAACGATGGGATGGTGTTCTCGGGGTGATGGGTTTGTGCCAGACATAGCGTTTTCCTTGATGACCAATGACCAAAAATCTGACCACAGTACCTTTTTCCATATGTTTCGGGAGTCTCCCACATGCCTTTTGGCGAACACCAAACATGTTTGCTTATTTTTTTCTGGCCACTCTTCCATAAAGCCCAGCTCTGTGGCGTGTGCGGCTTAAAGTGGTCCTATGGACAGATACTCCAATCTCCGCTGTGGAGCTTTGCAGCTCCTTCAGGGTTATCTTTGGTCTCTTTGTTGCCTCTCTGATTAATGCCCTCCTTGCCTGGTCAGTGAGTTTTGGTGGACAGCCCTCTCTTGGCAGGTTTGTTGTGGTGTCATATTCTTTCCATTTTTTAATAATGGATTTAATGGTGCTCCGTGGGATGTTCAAAGTTTCTGATATTTTTTTATAACCCAACCCTGATCTGTACTTCTCCACAACTTTGTCCCTGACCTGTTTGGAGAGCTCCTTGGTCTTCATAGTGCTGCTTGCTGAGTGTTGCCCCTTGCTTAGTGGTGTTGCAGACTCTGGGGCCTTTCAGAACAGGTGTAAATATACTGAGATCATGTGACACATAGATTCCACACAGGTGGACTTTATTTAACTAATGATGTGACTTCTGAAGGTAATTGGTGGCACCAGATGTTATTTGGAGGCTTCATAGCAAAGGGTGAATACAGTTTTTCTGTTAAATTTTTCATTTCACGTCACCAATTTGGACAATTTTGTGTAAGTCCATTACATGAAATCCAAATAAAAATCAATTTAAATGACAGGTTGTAATGCAACAAAATACATTTGCAAGGCACTGTAATCTGTCTACCCCTACCTGAAAAATATTATAGTATACCTGTCGTAATATACCTTTAATATACCTTACCTTATTATAATATACCTGTCGTAATACACCTTAATATACCTTACCTTATTATAATATACCTGTCGTAATACACCTTAATATACCTTACCTTATTATGATATACCTGTCGTAATACACCTTAATATACCTTACCTTATTATGATATAGGTGTCGTAAAAATAGTCTGTCCTCGGTTGCAACACTCACTACCGAGTTCCAAACTGCCTCTGAAACAATGTCAGCACAATACATTTTCGTCAGGAGCTTCATGAAATGGGTTTCCATGGCGGAGCAGCCGCACACAAGCCTAAGATCACCATGTGCTATGCCAAGCGTCAGGTGGAGTGGTGTAAATCTCACCGCCATTGGACTCCGGAGCATTGGAAACTCGTTCTCTGGAGTGATGAATCACACTTCACCATCTGGCAGTCAGACGGACGAATCTGGGTTTGGCGGATGCCAGGAGAACTACCTGCATAGTGCCAACTGGGTTTGGTGGAGGAGGAACAATGATCTGGGGCTGTTTTTCATGGTTCGGGCCTCTTAGTTCCAATGAAGGGAAATCTTAATGCTACAGCATACAATGTCATTCTAGACGATTCTGAGCAAGACCTGCGAGCCAGACCGAATCGCCCAACATCAGTGCCCAACCTCACTAATGCTGTTGTGGCTGAATGGAAGCAAGTTCCCACAGTAATGTTCCTAGTTCATCTAGTGGAAAGCCTTCCTAGAAGAGTTGTGGCTGTTATAGCAGCAAAGGGGGGACCAAATCCATAATAATGCCCATGATTTTAAAATGAGATGTGTCCATGTCGTGTAGATAACCTTGTCAAAGTAGTTGGTATATACTGCCACCCAGAGGAACGAGGGGGTAATGACAATAATCAGGGCATGGACAGTAACAAGGAAAGGTCGGAGAGCTTCCCTGGACTACGGTACCTTACTGATGAGGACACTGTCCCCTGGACTACTGTACCTTACTGATGAGAAAGTTTGGACACACCTGCTCATTCAAGGGTTTTTATTTATTTGTACAATTTTCTACATTGTAGAATAATAGTGAAGATGTCAAAACTATGAAATAACACATGGAATCCTGAGGTACCCAAAAAAGTGTTAAACAAATCAAAATATATTTTATATTTGAGATTCTTCAAAGTGGCCACCCTTTGCCTTGATGACAGCTTTGCACACTCTTGGAATTCTCTCAACCAGCTTCACCTGCAATGCTTTTCCAACAGTCTTGAAGGAGTTCCCACATATTCTGAGCACTTGTTGGCTGTTTTTCCTTCAATCTGCGGTCCAACTCATCCCAAACCATCTCAATTGGGTTGAGGTCAGGTGATTGGGGAGGCCAGGTCATCTGATGCAGCACTCCATCACCCTCCATCTTGGTCATATAGCCCTTACACAGCCTGGAGGTGTGTTGGGTCATTGTCCTGTTGAAAAACAAATTATAGTGGACTAAGCGCAAACCAGATGGTATGGCGTATCGCTGCAGAATGCTGTGGTAGCTATGCTGGTTCAGTGTGCCTTGAATTCTATTGCTAATTGCACTCTCCCTCAACTTGAGACATGTGTGGCATTGTGTTGTGTGACAAAACTGCTCATTTTAGAGTGGCCTTTTATTGTCCCCAGCACAAGGTGCACCTGTGTATTGATCATGCTGTTTAATCAGCTTCTTGATATGCCACACCTGCCAGGAGGATGGATTATCTTGGCAAAGGAGAAATGCTCACTAACAGGGATATAAACAAATTTGTGCAGCAAATTTCTAAGAAATTAGCTTTATGTGCGTATGGAACATTTCTGGAATATTTTATTTCAGCTCATTAAACACTTAACATGTTGCGTTTATATTTTTGTTTAGTTTAGTATATGTTATGTTTTGTATTTATTTAATATGTTACGAATTACAATACATTTTATATGAATTCCATCTAGCTGGCTAGGTGTTAGGGTTGAGTTTAGGAGCTAGGTTAAAGGGTTAGGATTAAGTTTAGGAGCTAGGTTAAAGGGTTAGGATTAAGTTTAGGAGCTAGGTTAAAGGGTTAGGATTAAATTTGGGAGTTAGGTTAAAGGGTTAGGTTAGGTGAAGGGTTAGGGTTAAGCTTAGGAGTTAGGTGAAGGGTTCAGGTTAGGTGAAGGGTTAAGCTTAGGAGTTAGGTGAAGGGTTAAGCTTAGGAGTTAGGTGAAGGGTTAGGGTTAGGAGTTAGGTGAAGGGTTAAGCTTAGGAGTTAGGTGAAGGGTTAGGGTTAGGAGTTAGGTGAAGGGTTAGGGTTAAGCTTAGGAGTTAGGTGAAGGGTTAGGGTTAAGCTTAGGAGTTAGGTGAAGGGTTAGGGTTAAGCTTAGGAGTTAGGTGAAGGGTTAGGGTTAAGCTTAGGAGTTAGGTGAAGGGTTCAGGTTAGGTAACATGCTAAGGGTTAGGTAGGTATCTCCACCCACTGTAATTATCATACAGGTAACCCCCACCGATGTTCTGTTATATTGACCAGATACTGTAGCGGCCACTAACAATTTAAATACGTCTTCAAACATGAAAGACAGTCGGGACGCGGCAAGGTCAGGTGGAACCATTCTAGCCAATGAGAGGGGGCAGATACGCATATGAACGTCTGTAACAAAGTAAAAATGGTCTATATCGTTAAAAAAAATCATGATAACAAACATTTGACTTTTGGTCTTAATTTAAGGTTAGGGTTAGACATAGGATTAGCAGTGTGGTTAAGGTTAGGTTTAAAATCACATTTTAAGAGAAATTGTAGAAATGGGCGGGGTTTATTACTTTGTGGCTGTGGTAACTAGTGACGACCAGTCACAACTCCGCTATAAAGTATTTTTCCCTCAAAATCGCCGTGATGTCACGTGTCCTACTTATATTAAGTACACTCATAACCTAATCATTATGAAACTTCTATTCGATCAAATGATCCACACTTAGGAAATAAGCCATTACATTTTTTGTTAACCAAAACATTTTCAGAAAAACGCCACCTGCTGGTAAATGCAGATTTTAGGCCCAGTTATCCCTCTCGCTTCGTCTCTTCCTCCTCATCACCACCTTCTCTGCTAAATCAGGTTGCCCCGCTCTCTCATTATCATATTGGCCAACAAAGCTGTAGCTGAAAACATGACTAAATCCAAAACAAATTCAAGAAAGCGTACAGTATTATATAGAGCCCTTATTGCATGGAACTTCCTTCCATCTCATATTGTTAAAATAAACAGCAAACCTGGTTTCAAAAAACAGATAAATCAACACCTCACAGCACAACGCCTCTCCCCTATTGAACCTAGACAGTTTGTGTGCATTGATATGTAGGCTACGTGTACCTTTTTTAAAAATGTATGTAGTTCTGTCTTTGAGCTGTTCTTGTCTATTGACAATTTACAAGATATCCAATATCCAACACCTTGGAATAGAGGGGGGAGGTTAATCACGGGATCAATCTGAAGGAGTGCATAGACAAAATAAAAAAAATGAATCAACCAAAAGCAAGGTCATTCTCTTGTTCAGCGACACTTGCTTGAAAACTTTAATGAGCAAGCCTTCCTTCATGAACTGGCCTCTGTAAAATGGTATAGAATCAGCTCGATCCTCTCTGTCGAAGACGTTTGGACCTTCTTTGATAGTTTCAGTGGTATTGTTAACAAGCACACCCATAAAGAAAATGAAAAACAGGTTCAACCCCTGGTTCGACCGGGATCTTGCAGTTACTCCACCTCAAGAATTGCATTTGGCAAAAGGCTCGGCACACGCATACTCTGGCTGACTGGCTCTCGTTCAGGCAAATGATAAATCAGTGCACTCAGGCTATCCGGAAGGCTAAAGTTAGTTACTTTAAGGAGCAGTTCTCTCTCTGTTGGGTCTAACCTCATGAAGTTCTGGAAAACGGTTAAAGACCTGGAGAATAAACCCTCCTCCTCACAGCTGCCCATGTCCCTTAAAATTGATGTGGTTGATACTGACAAGAAGTACTTGGCTGAGCTCTTTTAATTACCAGTTCACCACTGCAGCTACCATGCTTTGTCATGTGTTTCTGCCTTGCTATGTTGTGTCCTATATTTATATTACATTTTATATCCAAGGCCCCCGTCCCCGCAGGAGGCCGTCGTTATAAATAAGAATTTGTGAAACGGACTTGCCTAGTTAAATAAAAAAGTTAAATATTTTTTAAATAAAAATTTATATTTTGAAAACTTCTGCATGTGAACACAATTTTAGCTTAACTTTGATGGGCCAATCAGGCTTGTACACGGACGACTTGTGAGAGGCTTATTTACTTAGTAATGTCTTTGCTTGTGAGCTGGAAGGCTTACACTACCTACTTACCTTGTGAACCTGACCCTCGACCAAGCCGGGCATGGACCAAGACCAGCAGCAGGAGACAGGCACCAAGGGACATGGTGGTGGGGCTGTGCTGTCCGCTGGGAATCACATGGAACTTTTAGTGTCCACCTAGCTCATTTAGTTTCCAGCCAACACCACCCCGGAGAAGACTTGTTAGGCCAAAACCACCCTTAGTTCAACCTAGGCCAAAACCACCCTAGCGTTCATTAAGTTCATTTAGTTTCCAGACGTTCATTTAGTGTCCAGACGTTCATTTAGTTTCCAGACGCGTCCCAGACGTTAAAAGCCCTAACCTAGGCCATAACCATTTTGAAAACTTCTCAGGCATGTGAACACAATTTCATTTAGTTAATTTAGTGTGCATTTAGTGTCCAGAGTTTCAGACGTTCATTTAGGTTCGCGTTCATTTAGTTACTATTTCAGCATAGAGCTAGTCTGCTACTGCACCTGACTCGGCAAGGAGTTTGATGGTATCATTAACTTAATATCTATAGTTTTTGGAGACTTGGCATTTTTGTATAAAAAGTTAAGGCAAATAAAATCACCTTATTTTTGCTTTCTTAACCTGTAAAAAATCTTTGAACCATGATTATTACAGTTGAATGTTGTTTAAAAATATTTTTTTTCATTTTACCTTTATTTAACTAGGCAAGTCGGTTAAGAACAAATTTTTATTTTCAATGATGGCCGAGGAACAGTGGGTTAACTGCCTGTTCAGGGGCAGAACGACAGATTTTTACCTTGTCAGCTCAGGGATTCGAACTTGCAACCTTTCAGTTACTAGCCCAATGCTCTAACCACTAGGCTACCCTGATGCCCCTTTAATAGCTTTGGGGGAAATAAATACAGTCGCAGGCATCGCATTGATATAATTTTATTATTTTGTGTGTGTGTGTGTGTGTGTGTACATACAGTTGAAGTCGGTAGTTTACATACATTTAGGTTGGGAGTCATTAAAACTCATTTTTCAACCACTCCACAAATTTCTTGTTAACAAACTATAGTTTTGGCAAGTCTGTTAGGACATCCACTTTGTGCATGACAAGTAATTTTTCCAACAGTTGTTTACGGATTATTTCACTGTATCACAATTCCAGTTGGTCAGAAGTTGACGGTGCCTTTAAACAGCTTGGAATAATCCAGAAAAATGTTATGTCTTTAGAAGCTTCTGACAGCAACGAGGCCTACAAACCTGACTCAGTTACACCAGCTCTGTCAGGAGGAATGGGACAAAATTTACCTAACTTATTGTGGGAAGCTTTTGGAAGGCTACCCAAAACATTTGACCCAAGTTAAACAATTTAAAGGCAATGCTACCAAATAATAATTGAGTGTATGTAAACTTCTGACCCACTGGGAATGTGGTGAAATAAATAGAAGCTGAAATAAATCATTCACTCTATTATTCTGACATTTCACATTCTTAAAATAAAGTGGTGATCCTAACGGACTTAAAACAGGGCATTTTTACTAGGAATTGTGAAAAACTGAGCTTAAATGTATTTGGCTCAGGTATATGTAAACTTCTGACTTCAACTGTGTACACACATTCTAACAAAGAAAACAGTAGAAAAAACTTAATATACTACATTTTAATTACAGAACAGTCGGTTCCCCCCCCCCAAAAAATACAGAAACAAAAAAAGGCACAAAATTCTTTAACGGCCAATACAGTAATTCAGAAGACTATTGGAGAATGACTAATAAAAACAGCAGACGTGTCATTTCAGAGAGCTATCTTAACCGTTTTAAATGTAGTTGATTATATTTACTGGGGACAGGAGACATGGCTGTAGATATAAGTCTGAACCTGGACTCTTGACAAACACCCCCCTTCAGGGACGGACTGGGACCAGAATTCAGCCCTGGCATTTAGCACACTGGCCCATTAATTCCCTGAAGCTCCCACACAGGTAAATGTTTTTGCTTTAGCACCCATTCTGATTATTCTACGATATACCCCAATTTAGCCAGGCCACCTGGGCTAAAGACGGACTAGCCCATCTGGCATGGGCCTGAATCGCTCCATTGCCAGTCCGCCTGACCCCCTTGCACTTGGCGAAACACATGGGAGGACAAGGAGAGGAAGCAGAGGTTACTTTCACGTGTCCAACTTACTATTATGAGTGTGTGTGATTGGACAACCATTTTTATTCTAATTTACATTTTGTACAGGATACCTATTTGTCCTTGACCTGAAATCGAATCCGCATTAACTTGAATGCCGGAACATTCTAGCATCTAGGACCTGTACCACAGCACCGCCTTCAGGTTGGGAGGTTCTACTACAGGAGAGTAGCCTTAATAAAAAGGACAGTTCACCTGCAATAGAGGACTGCTTTGCTATTACACAACACAGTATCTTGTCGTCTCCATGTGTGAGATTGGTCTTCATAAGGGGATACACACAACAGTGGAATAAGAAAAACTACTTAAACAAAATGAAAACAAAATAATAAGCATTGATCCCCCATGCATCCCGCGAAGGCGGCGGTGTTGCTAACATTTACGATAGCAAATTTCAACTTACAAAACCCCCTCAGGTGTTTTTGTCTTTTGAGCTTCTAGTCATAAAATCTATGCGGCCAACTCAATCACTTTTTATATCTACTGTTAAACAGGCCTCCTGGGCCATATACAGCGTTCCTCACTGAGTTCCTATCAGACCTTGTTGTCATGGCAGATAATAATCACATTTTGGCAACTTTAATATTCACATGGAAAAGTTCACAGACCTCACTCCAAAAGGCTTTCGGAGCCATCATCAACTCAGTGGGTTGAAACTTTGTCCAAAAATTATGAATAAAAATTAATCCATGCTTTTGTTACTTTTAGGTGACTACTGCAATGCTCTACTTTCCGGCTACCTGGAAAAAGCAATAAATAAACTTCAGTTAGTGTTAAATACGGCTGCTGGAATCCTGACTAGAACAAAAAAATTGGATCATATTACTCCAGTGCTAGCCTCTCTACACTGGCTTCCTGTTAAGGAATGACCTGATTTCAAGGTCTTACTGCTCACCTACAAAGCATTACATGGGCCTGCTCCTACCCATCTCTCCGATTTGGTCCTGCCATACATACCTACACGTACGCTACGGTCACAAGACGCAGGCCTCCTTATTGTCCCTATAATTTCAAAGCAAACAGCTGGACGCAGAGCTCCATTTTTATGGAATGGTCTGCCTACCCATGTGAGAGACGCTGACTCGATCTCAACCTTTAAGACTTTATTGAAGACTCATATCTTCAGTAGGTCCTATGATTGAGTGTCGTCTGGCCCAGGAGTGGGAAGGTGAACGGAAAGGCACTGGAGCGACAAACCGCCCTTGCTGTCTCTGCCTGGCCAGTTCCCCTCTTTCCACTGGGATTCTCTGCCTCCAACCCTTTTACAGGGGCTGAGTCACTGGCTTACTGGTGCTCTTCCATGCCGTCCCTAGGAGGGGTGCGTCACTTGAGTGGGTTGAAGTCACTGACGTGATCTACCTGTCCGGGTTTGCGCCCCTCTGGTTGTGCCATGGGTGAGATCTTTGTGGACAAACAGCCTTGTCTCAGGATGGTAAGTTGGTGGTTGAAGATATCCCTCTAGTGGTGTGGGGGCTGTGCTTTGGCAAAAGTGGGTGGGGTTATATCCTTCCTGTTTGCCTCTGTCCGGGGGTATCATCAGACAGGGCCACAGTGTCTCCTGACTCCTCCTGTCTCAGCCTCCAGTATTTATGCTGCAGTAGTTTGTGTCGGGGGGCTAGGGTCAGTTTGTTATATCTGGAGTACTTCTCTTGTCTTATCCGGTGTCCTGTGTGAATTTAAGCCCTCTCCAATTCTCTCTCTCCCTCCACTCTCTGAGGACCTGAGCCCTAGGACCATGCCTCAGGTCTACCTGGCATGATGACTCCTTGCTGTCCCCAGTCCACATGGTCGTGCTGCTGCTCCAGTTTCAACTGTTCTGCCTGCGGCTATGGAACCCTGACCTGTTCACCGGACGTTCTACCTGTCCCAGAACTGCTGTTTTTAACTCTCTAGAGACAGCAGGAGCGGTAGAGATACTCTTAATGATCGGCTTTGAAAAGCCAACTGACATTTACTCCTGAGGTGCTGACCTGTGTCACCCTCGACAGCCACTGTGATTATTATTATTTGACCCTGCTGGTCAAATATGAACATCTTGGCCATGTTCTGTTATAATCTCCACCCGGCACAGCCAGAAAAGCACTGGCCACCCCTCAGAGCCTGGTTCCTCTCTAGGTTTCTTCCTTTTCTAGGGAGTTTTTCCTAGCCACTGTGCTTCTACACTTGCATTTCTTGCTGTTTGGGGTTTTAGGCTGGGTTTCTGTACAGCACTTTGTGACATCAGCTGATGTAAGAAGGACTTTTAAAATTTGATTGATTTCACAATAAAAGCGTAATTTCCCAACATGCAGTAATTTTACACTAAGAAAATATAAAAATAAATAATATAATAATAATATAAATACATTTGTCTTTTTTTCTCTCTCTTCTTGAACCTGTTTCTTTAGTGGAGAACAGTGAACCCAGCGCAGGGTTAGGGCAAGACAAGATCCTCTGAAGCAGCAGAAACAAATAATACCAGGTTGATAAATACACACTACACTGGCTGAGATATGTCCCTTTGTCCTGTCAAGCATGGTTCCAACCAGAATGCTTAGCTCCACTCCGCTAGACTCAGAAGTGTGTGAAGGGTCAAACTGTCTTTAAAAAAAAGCAAATGCAGTGCCTTCATAAAAGTCTTCACACCCCTTGACTTTTCCCCACATTTTTTGTTATAGCCTGAATTTGAAATTAGAGATTTGTCACTAGCCTACACACAATACCCCATAATGTCAAAGTTGAATTATGTTTTTTTCGAAATTTGTACGAATTAATAAAAAAATAAAGTAAACGAAATGTCAAGTATTCAACTCCTTTGGTACGGCAAGCCTAAAGTTCAGGAGTAAAAATGTGCATAAGTCACATAAGCTGCATGGAAATAAATATAAAATATATATCTGTAAATATGATGTTTGATGATTGAATGACTACCTCATCTCTGAATATCTCTTTGAGCATGGTGAAATTATGAATTACACTTTGGATGGTGTATCAATACACCCAGTCACTACAAACATACAGGTGTCCTTCCCAACTCAGTTGCCGGAGAGGAAGGAAATCGCTCAGTGATTTCACCATGACGCCACTGGCTACTTTAAAACTGTTAGTTGAATGGCTGTGATAGGAGGAAACTGAGGATGAATCAACAACGTAGTTACTCCAACACTAACCTAATTGAAAAGAGTGAAAAGGAGGAAGCCTGTACAGAATAAAAATATTCCTAAACATACATCCTATCCTGTTTGCAACAAAGCACTAAATAAATGCAGTGACATAAGTTGCATGGACTTCCTGTTTCAACAAGGTACTAAAGTAATACTGCAAAAAATGTGGCAAAGGAAGTCACCTTTTTGTCCTGAATACAAAGTGTTGGATTTGGTGCAAATCCAACACATTACCGAGTATCACTTTCCATATTTCCAAGTATAGTAGTGTCTACATCATGTTATGGGTATGCTTGTAATCGTTAAACACTGGGGAGTTCTTCAGGATAAAACAAAAAAATGTCTCAGGCAAAATCCTAAAGGAAAACCTGGTTCTGTCTGCTTTCCAACAGACACTGGGAGAATAATTCACCTTTCAGCAGGACAATAACAAAAACACAAGGCCAAATCTAAACCAGAGTTGCTTGTCAAGAAGACAGCGAATGTTCCCGAGTGGCCCGAGTAACAGTTTTGACTTGAATCTGATTTGAAAATCGATGGCAAGACCTGAACATGGCTGTTTTAGCACTGATCAACAACCAATTTGACAGAGTGTGAAGAATTTTGAATATAATAATGTGCCCATATTGCACAATCCAGGTGTGGAAATCTCTTAGCGATTTACCCAGAAGTCACAGCTGTAATCCCCGAGCTGAGGTACAATTCTGCCGTTCTGCCCCTGAACAGGCAGTTAACCCACTGTTCCTAGGCCGTCATTGAAAATAAGAATATGTTCTTAACTGACTTGCCTTGTTAAATAAAGATAAAATAAAAATATATACAGCTGTAATCACTTCCAAAGGCGCTTCTACAAAGTATTGACAGCGGTTGAATACTTATGTAAATGAGATATTTCAGTATTTAATTTTCAAAAGTTATAAAAACATGTTTTCACTTTGTCATTATTGGGTAGTGTGTGTAGATGGGGGAAAAAACAAGATATTTCATTTTTTTCTTCTTCGAATAAGGCTGTAACGTAACAAAATATGGAACAAGTCAAGAGATCAGAAAACTTTCTGAAGGCCCTGTACATCACAGAGTAAGTAGCATACGGAGACGTTGTGTCTACAGAGCCTTCGGAAAGCATTCAAGTATTTGTATATATAGTGTAGTTTGAAAGAGAGCAGAGTTGAGGACAATAGGAACGTGGACATGACTTGAGCTACGCTTTGAACAACTTTTAAAGAGCAGGACGATTTGCGGACAGAGTAAAATACATGTTATCAATATTTATTTCCTGTCAATGTCGGAGTCTAAACCATAGCCATACATTTTCATGGAAAGACCAACACAACGTGCTTCTCTGCCCAAAACACACATCACATTAAGGAAGTATTCAGACCCCTTGACTTTTCCCTCATTTTGTTACATTACAGCCTTATTCTGAAATGGATTAAATAGTTCTCTCCTCAATCTACACACACAACCCCATAATGACATCACAATACCCCATAATGACATCACAATACCCCATAATGACATCACAACAGGTTCAGACCTACCTTATTTACATAAGTATTCAGACCCTTTGCTAGGAGACTCGAAATTGACCTCAGGTGCATCTTGTTTCCATTGATCATCGTTGAGATGTTTCTACAACTTGATTGGAGTCCACCTGTGGTAAACTCAATTGATTGGACATGATTTGGAAAGGCACACTCCTGTCTATGTAATGTTCCACAGTTGACAGTGCATGACAGAGCAAAAGCAAGGAATTGTCCGTAGAGCTCAGAGACAGGATTGTGTCGAAGCACAGATCTGGGGAAGGTACTGAAATATTTCTGCAGCATTGAAGGTCCCCAAGAACACAGTGGCCTCCATCATTCTTAAATGAAAGAAGTTTGGAACCACCAAGACTCTTCCTAGAGCTGGCCAAGCTGAGCAATCGGGGAAGAAGGGCCTTGATCAGGGAGGTGACAAAGAACCCGATGGTCAGTCTGACAGAGCTCTAGAGTTCCTCTGTGGAGATGGGAGAACCTTCCAGAAGGACAACCATCTCTGCAGCACCCCCACCAAATCAGGCCTTTATGGTCGAGTGGCCAGACGGAAGCCACTCCTCAGTAAAAGGCACCTGACAGTCCAGCTGGAGTTTGCCAAAAGGAACCTAAAGACTCTCAGACCATGAGAAACAAGATTCTCTGGTCTGATGAAACCAAGATTGAAGTCTTTGGCCTGAATGCCAAGTGTCACGTCTGGAGGAAACGTGGCACCGTCCTTATGGTGAAGCATGGTGGTGGCAGCAGCAACAACCCTAAGCACACAGCCAAGACAATGCAGGAGTGGCTTCGGGACAAGTCTCTGAATGTCTTGAGAGGATCTGAGAGAAGAATGGGAGAAAGTCCCCAAATACAGGTGTGCCAAGCTTGTAGCATCATACCCAAGAAGTCGAGGCTGTGATCACTACCAAAGGTGCTTCATCAAAGTACTGTGTAAAGGGTCTGAATACTTACGTAAATGTGAGTTTATTTGTAATACATTTGCAAAAAAAAACGTTCATAAAAATATGTTTTTTGCTTTGTCATTACGGGGTATTGTGTGTAGATTAATGAGGGGGAATAAAAACAATTTCATCCATTTTAGAATAAGTCTAATGTAACAAAATGTGGACAAATGAATGGATCTGAAAGAGCTGTATATACACCGTCTACCAGGGGGGTCTCAGTCCACGGAGGGCCGAGTGTCGGCTTATATTCACTCCCCCCTTAAAGCAGGACTGTCACTTAGAAACGCTAACAGACCTACATTTATACAGTTCCTTGACTGTGTCCACTATTAAATCACTGAAATTAAAGCTGGACAGTCAGGGAGTAACACAAATTCCAGAAACGATGGTTAGAGGACTATTTTTTGCGAATTTTGACAGCGAGGAAATCTACTTCCCTGAGGGGGGGGGATTTTTTCTCTCCAGACAGTAGTTTAGAAAGTGGTGCTCATCCATTTCATACGATATGTTACGTCCTTCGATGAGGGCGAGTTACCCAAAAGCTTTGTACCGTCTGTCGACACCGAGATCATCATTCACACGGTTGCCGCCAATGGATGCGATATTAGTGCTACCAAACTTCCAGGAAACTCACCCGTCGTTAGTTAATGTACTTTTGATCAAATGTAACCCTTAAAAATTATTAGATTCACCATCTATGTAACACAGCTCTCAGGTCCGTTTGAAATTATATTATGTCAAGAAATCAATGGGTGTATATCATTATTTAAGTCAGATTTTTTTTTTTTAACCAAATCACAGATTGTCCCTTTAATATCCACTGACCTACAAGGCTAAACTGATCAGAAGTTAGCTGTGTCTCTCATTTGGCCTTGGGGGGGGGGGGTACTGCTGGCTTTCAGATTGCTTTCTGACGCATGCACTTAACCGTCCGCTCCAGAAGGTGGACTTCAGTATTTCTGGTGGCCATTCCATTTAAAAAGAACACAATGAACAATGGGACAATTCATAATGTCAATGTTTACCAACCAAACGTTAAGATTCCAGTAGGAATGAAAGCTGTAGACTGTTCAATGTATCCTGCAGTCGGGAACAGTCTAGTCCAATCAGAACAGTCCAATCCACAGATGAGTAGTCAACTGACTGTTCTTTGGCAGGGTGATAAACTACATCCCTCCCTCTCTTCCAGCAGTGTTAGTAAGAGGCCACTGATCCGCTACCAATGCATTGCACAAGGAAATGGGTTCAGGGCAGCACACGATGAGACAATATGAGAATCATAGAAATGGTATCACTTCTATTCTAGAACAGACTTCCATTCTAGAACAGACTTCCATTCTAGAACAGACTTCCATTCTAGAACAGACTTCCATTCTAGAACAGACTTCCATTCTAGAACAGACTTCCATTCTATGTCTCTGATGAGAACAGATACCATATATACAGTACAGCAGGATTGAGGTATGTGGGTCTGGGCACAGAGAGGAGGAGTGGGAAGACGGTTTGACCAGGGCCCCAGGGACCAGTGGCACCATATTGGGGTGGAGGTCCAGAGAAAAACAGCCATTTATTATCCTCCACTCAACTTCTTCACTCCGATGAGGACAAGACAGGGGGACAGTTCACCGGGACCGTGGAGGAGCTGAGAACAAGGGTACAGTTCACCGGGACCGTGGAGGAGCTGAGAACAAGGGGAAGGAGGGGACAGTTCACTGGGACCGTGGAGGGGCTGAGAACAAGGGGAAGGAGGGGACAGTTCACCGGGACCGTGGAGGGGCTGAGGAACAAGGGGAAGGAGGGGACAGTTCACCGGGACCGTGGAGGGGCTGAGAACAAGGGGAAGGAGGGGGACAGTTCACCGGGACCGTGGAGGGCTGAGAACAAGGGGAAGGAGGGTACAGTTCACCGGGACCGTGGAGGGGCTGAGAACAAGGGGAAGGAGGGGACAGTTCACCGGGACCGTGGAGGGGCTGAGAACAAGGGGAAGGAGGGGACAGTTCACCGGGACCGTGGAGGGGCTGAGAACAAGGGGAAGGAGGGGACAGTTCACCGGGACCGTGGAGGGGCTGAGAACAAGGGGAAGGAGGGGACAGTTCACCGGGACCGTGGAGGAGCTGAGAACAAGGGGAAGGAGGGGACAGTTCACCGGGACCGTGGAGGAGCTGAGAACAAGGGGAAGGAGGGGACAGTTCACCGGGACCGTGGAGGAGCTGAGGACAAGGGGAAGGAGGGGACAGTTCACCGGGACCGTGGTGGGGCTGAGAACATGGGGAAGGAGGGGACAGTTCACCGGGACCGTGGTGGGGCTGAGAACAAGGGGAAGGAGGGGACAGTTCACCGGGACCGTGGTGGGGCTGAGAACAAGGGGAAGGAGGGGACAGTTCACCGGGACCGTGGAGGGGCTGAGAACAAGGGGAAGGAGGGGACAGTTCACCGGGACCGTGGAGGGGCTGAGAACAAGGGGAAGGAGGGGACAGTTCACCGGGACCGTGGAGGAGCTGAGAACAAGGGGAAGGAGGGGACAGTTCACCGGGACCGTGGAGGAGCTGAGAACAAGGGGAAGGAGGGGACAGTTCACCGGGACCGTGGAGGAGCTGAGAACAAGGGGAAGGAGGGGACAGTTCACCGGGACCGTGGAGGGGCTGAGAACAAGGGGAAGGAGGGGACAGTTCACCGGGACCGTGGAGGAGCTGAGAACAAGGGGAAGGAGGGTGGCTGGAGTTTGATAGCTTCATTTGGTCATCTTCACATTCCTTGAACCACAAACAATCTCTCACACACACAAACACACACACCCTATCCTCTCTTGGCTATTACCCTTCCCTCTCCACACTTTCCTCCCAGTCACTGTCCAGTAGTAACCACCTCTTCAGTCATCGTCCGGGACCTCTGTCTTGATGTTGCTGGGCACCCCTTCGGTCCGGGACAGAGCCAGGATGGTATGATTGACTGCAGCCATCTCCACAGCCAGAGAGATGGGGTCCTGGTGGTCAGTACCATCGTCCTGGAAGAAAGGGGGGGGAAGAGAGAGAAACATAGAAAGTAACACGTTTATATATAATCTCATTTTAGTTAGGTCTGAGGGACTGGTTTCTTCACCCCCCCGCTGGTTTTCATAGCACTCCCACTGGCTTCTTGTCTGACTCACGCAAGAACTGTGGCCCCCAAAACCCGACCGCAGGCTCAATGTTATTTTACATGTATGTTACTCGACTCCCTTAGCAGCCCTAGTCCGAGCAATTTTGCCACCCCGAGCAAATTCAAAATTTGTCCAATTTTCTTTATGCCAGAGATTGACGTGGTATTATCAACCAATATGTTATATGTACACTACAATACACTAAGACCAAAGGTTTGTGGACACCTGCTCTTCGAAAATCTCATTAGAAAAATCATGGGCATTAATATGGAGTTGGTCCCTCCCTTTGCTGCTATAACAGCCTCCACTCTTCTGGGAAGGCTTTCCACTTGATGTTGGAACATTGCTGCTATAACAGCCTCCACTCTTCTGGGAAGGCTTTCCACTAGATGTTGGAACACTGCTGCTATAACAGCCTCCACTCTTCTGGGAAGGCTTTCCACTAGATGTTGGAACATTGCTGTGGGGACTTGCTTCCATTCAGCCACGAGAGCATTCGTGAGGTCGGTCACTGATGTTGGGCGACTCGTCCTGGCTCACAGTCGGCGTTCCAATTTATCCCAAAGATGTTTGATGGAGTTGAGATCAAGTTCTTCCACACCGATTGACACACCATTTCTGAATGGACCTCGCTTTGTACACAGGAGCGTTGTTATACCGGAAAGGGTCAAACCCAAACTGTTGCCACAAAGTTGGAAGCTTTTCCACTGCTCCAGAGTCCAAATGGTGGAGAGTTTTACACCACGCCAGCTGACGCTATGCATCGTGGGTACTTGGCCATGGAAACCCCATTTAGCTCCCGACTACAGTTCCGCTTCCAGAAGTTTCCAGAGGTCGTTTAAAACAGAGGACAGACATTTTTAAAAAACGTGATACGCACTTTGCAGTCACGTTCTATGAGCTTGTGTGGCCTACCACTTCTCGGCTGAGCCGTTGTTGCTCCTTAGATGTTTCCACTTCACCATAACAGCACTTACAGTTGACCCGGGGCAGCTGTAGCAGAGCAGACATTTGACGAACTGACTTGTTGGAAAGGTGGCATCCTATTGGCGGTGCCACGTTGACAGTCACGGAGCTCTTCAGTAAGGTCATTCTACTGCCATGTTTGTCTACGGAGAGGTCTGTGTGCTCGATTTTATACAGGTGTGGCTGAAATAGCCGAATCAACTCATTTGAAGGTGTCCACATACTTTTGTATATACAGTGTAGTTTGAAAGGGAGCAGAGTTGAGGACAATAGGAACGTGGACATGGCTTGAGCTACGCTTTGAACAACTTTTAAAGAGCAGGACGATTTGTGGACAGAGTAAAATACATGTTATCAATATTTATTTCCTGTCAATGTCGGAGTCTAAACCATAGTCATACATTTTCATGGAAAGACCAACACAACGTGCTTCTCTGCCCAAAACACACATCACATTCAGGAAGTATTCAGACCCCTTGACTTTTCCCTCATTTTGTTACATTACAGCCTTATTCTGAAATGGATTAAATAGTTCTCTCCTCAATCTACACACACAACCCCATAATGACATCACAATACCCCATAATGACATCACAATACCCCATAATGACATCACAAAACCCCATAATGACATCACAATACCCCATAATGACATCACAATACCCCATAATGACATCACAATACAATGCATTTGGAAAGTATTCAGACCCCTACACACAATACCGCATAATAACAAAGCACATTTTTTTTATATATAAAACAAAGTACTGAGTAAAGGGTCTGAATACTTATATATATATATATATATATATACACACACACACACACACACACACACATATACATACATATACACACACATACACATACATATACATACATATATATATATATATAATAACAAGTATTCAGACTTACATTTTAGTTTTTTTTTTTTTACTCTTGATGAAGTCCGACGTTACCGTAATGCTGTCTAATCTACAGTAATGTGGATCTTGATGACCGAAACGCATCAACAATAAAATACTCATCGAATAATATTACAGAATACTAAATATTTGAGCTATAAAAATTAAAATTTGCTTTTTGATATTGGTGTACTTTGAAAAAAAATAATAATATGAATATTAGTTTAAAAGGAATTATGAACATGCCACAAGTTACGGATTAAAATATACAGTGCCTATACAAAAACATTAGGAACACCTGCTCCATGACTGACGAACCAGGTAAAACTCAATATTAGAAAAAGGTGTTAATGTTTGATATACTCAGTGTAATCAAAACGTTATTTTATGATGTAATAACTTGTGTATCTTACGGCGTTACGGTAAAAAGACTATTTTTGGAAAATGTGCAGAAATTCAAATCTGAACAGGTAAGAAGATTAAATTTAAAAACAGACAATTAGATGGTGTTTTTATCTACTACAAAAAAAATGAAGTTTAAAAAAATTAACCAAGAGTATTACCAAGATTGTGAGACTCACCCATTCTGGTCCGTTTCCAACAGTTTGTTGTGTCTGTTCTGTACACAACTTGAGGAGTTGAGACATAAAAAAAGGGTATCACAGTAAAATAACATCTCTTTCGTCTTTGTTGTTGTGAGTAGAATGTGGAGGGGCTGTGTGTGTGTATAAACCGAAAGCAAGAGGTTCCACTCTTTGCCAAAATCTGTGTGTTTCTATGGCTTATTATGGACCTAAGCTTGGTGGCCTGTTTTCCCGACTTTGGGGACAACGACTCCCATTGTTTAGGGCGGAGACATGGGCATCTCGTCATTATATGCAGATCTCTGGTGTGAATTGGAAGGTGTTCACAGCACAGAGGAACGAAGAACACCAGACCAATAAGACAACATTAGAATAAGCGGACATACACCATTTTTAAAAAACAATTACAAAAATGTAATTGATTCTTGCGATACGATATTCCAAATCCCTGAGCAAAAATATACACTCAAATTAATCAAATTAATATGAAATCGCCCTAAGAGGTAGGCTCGTGAACATGAACCAACCTGTGACCAGGACCTCCGCTTTTAATTCACAAGATGACAACTACACACACAAAAAATGTTTCTAAATCAGTGAGACTAAACAAATATTATCATCCCGAAGTTGTCTGCCTGACTGCCCACTCCCAACCGTAGCATGAAAAATGCCAACCTCGCCACAATGATATCCGTCAGGGCCTGTGGGTCCGCCAGACATCTCACAGGAATGCAGCTCTCTCTCCTCTGAATCAAATGTTTGTCAGAAACGTACTAAATAAAATACCGTTTGCTTTGGTTCTGGCTCCATACCTGTGTGGGTGAAGTGGGCTCCAGCCTGTAGAAGCCAAAGGGTCTGGCCATGGGTCTCTTGTCAAAGTAGGGCAGGTCACAGGCCTGTTCTGTGTAGTCACCTCCATCGATGTCATCGCTGTTTGAGTGTCCTCCAGGACTCTGCACATCTATCCAATGGCTCTCCAGGATTGTGGCTTCTTGAGAAAAAAAAAAGAAAGAAGAGGGCCGGTTATTATGACACAAAAACATTCCATCCCGTCGGATAGGTCAACGGGTGAGGAGGACAAAGACAAAATGGAGCGTCCCGTTTCTGCACAGATGTCCGTTATTTAGTGACGGGGCGTAGGAACAGGCTTTACGTCCCGGCGTAAACCGCCTTCGTCAGAGCCTTATGACACGTCTGACCTCGTCGACTCCCCACAACTTCCTAAGTGTTAGTGTCTGTGACCTCCAGCCAGGTGAAAGGTCATGACACCCAGTGGATGGTTATGTCACTACATGAACATTCTCATCACAGTTGGAATCTAGAATTCTCAAGGCAACGCCACAGCTGTATACACAGGACAAATCTGTCAATTAAACTCATTTTATAATAACTTATTTTTTACATCAGCAGTTAACAGATACCCAACCTAAACCCCAAACAGCAAGCAATGCAGAGGCACAGGTAGCAGGAAAAACTTAGAGAGGAACCAGGCACCAAGGGCTGGCCAGTCCTCTACTGGCTGTACAGGGTAGACCAGAGAAACCAGGCTCTGAGGACTGGCCAGAGTAGACAGATTTCTACGGGGGAGAAAGGGGTCGTAGGACTAACCATCTCAATACTGAGAGACATGCAGCCAGACTAAATCAAAGAAATGACAGTGAAACAAATTGATGTCCTGCTGAAATCCTTCATTACAAAACAGACCCAGCGTCGCCCAGCCCACGTAACCAACGACGACAGAGAAACCCAGCCAACGACGACAGAGAAACCCAGCCCACGTAACCAACGACGACAGAGAAACCCAGCCCACGTCACCAACGACGACAGAGAAACCCAGCCAACGACGACAGAGAAACCCAGCCCACGACGACAGAGAAACCCAGCCCACGTAACCAACGACGACAGAGAAACCCAGCCAACGACGACAGAGAAACCCAGCCAACGACGACAGAGAAACCCAGCCAACGACGACAGAGAAACCCAGCCCACGTCACCAACGACGACAGAGAAACCCAGCCCACGTCACCAACGACGACAGAGAAACCCAGCCCACGTAACCAACGAAGACAGAGAAACCCAGCCCACGTTACCAACGACGACAGAGAAACCCAGCCTACGTAACCAACGACGACAGAGAAACCCAGCCCACGTTACCAATATTAGCTCGTCTCTTGATCTCCTTGCGTCGGTTGGCAAACCAGTTGTAGACTTTAAGAGAGCTGACTCTCTCCAGGTCCGATAGCTTCTTCCCTGAAATAAAATAAAATTCAGGAGATTAGATCATTCCAGATTATTCCAAACAGTAAATTATATTCCAAAGGGCAAAGTACACTGAAAAAATAAATGCAACAGTGTTGGTCTCATGTTTCATGAGCTGAAATATAAAAAAAATCCCAGAAATGTTCCATACGCACAAAAATCTTATTTCTCTGAAATGTTGCGCACTCATTTGTTTCCATCCCTGTTAGTGAGAATTTCTCTTTTGCCAAAAAAAGCGTTCCACTTGACAGGTGTGGCATATCAAGAAGCTTGTATGTCAGGTGTATGGCGTGGTGCTGACTGATGTCAACGTTGTGGTGGAGGTGGGCTTATGGTATGGTCAGGCATAAGTTACGGACAACGAGCACAATTGCATTTCATCGATTGCAATTTGAATGCACAGAATACCACTACACTACAGATCCTGAGGTCCATTGTCGTGCCATTCATCCACCTACATCATCTCAGGTTTCAGCATGATAATGTACGGCCCCATGTCGCAGGATCTCAACACACTTCCTGGAAGCTGAAAATGTCTTCCGTGGCCTGCATACTCGCCAGACATGTCACTCATTGAGCATGTTTGGGATGCTCTGGATCAACATGTACGACAGCGTGTTCCAGTTCCCACCAATATCCAGCAATTTCACACAGTCATTGAAGAAGAGGAGTGGGACAACATTCCACAGGTGACAATCAACAACCGGACCAACTCTAAGGAGATGTGAAGCGCTGCCTTAGGCAAATGGTGGTCACACCAGATTCTGACTGGTTCTCTGATCCATAGCCCTACTTTTTATCAGGAAGCTGGGCAGGACAACCACTATCCGTGACCAACCGTATCCGTGACCAACCGTATCCGTGACAGGTAGCTGTATCCGTGACAACCGTATCACTACAGTCCGTATCCGCAGGACAACCACTACACGTGACAGTCACAGGTATCTGGGCAGGACAACCATCCGTGACCAACAGATGCATATCTGTATTCCCAGTCATGTGAAATCCATAGATTAGGGCCTCATGAATTTATTACAATTGACTGATTTCCTCATATGAACTGTAACTTGAAATTGTAGGATGTTGCATTTATATCTTTGTTCAGTTTACATTTATTTGTACATGTAGGTATTTTACAGAAACCACTACACTACAGTCACAGGTAGCTGGGCAGGACAACCACTACACTACAGTCACAGGTAGCTGGGCAGGACAACCACTACACTACAGTCACAGGTAGCTGGGCAGGACAACCACTACACTACAGTCACAGGTAGCTGGGCAGGACAACCACTACACTACAGTCACAGGTAGCTGGGCAGGACAACCACTACACTACAGTCACAGGTAGCTGGGCAGGACAACCACTACACTACAGTCACAGGTAGCTGGGCAGGACAACCACTACACTACAGTCACAGGTAGCTGGGAAGGACAACCACTACACTACAGTCACAGGTAGCTGGGCAGGACAACCATTACACTACAGTCACAGTAAGTAGCTAAGCATCTATCAGCTAAATCAGGTCTAGTAACAAAGGCCAGAACAACAGTAAGGTGGACAGAATACCTGGTTTCTGGATGACAGCGTTGCAGGCGTTAGAGATCTCCTCTCTCTTAGCTTCGTCAGGGTACTGGTTGTCATTGAAGTAGCTGAGGAGAAGAGGTGGCCATCTCAAAACACAGATATAGCCGGTGTCCCGAATATCACCCTATTCTCTATGTAGTGCACTACTTTAGAGCAGAGCCCACTCTTCCCTCTCCTCTCAGTCATCTATGCTCTCTCTCCCTCTCCTCATCACAGCCAGACATTATTTACTCAGGGTAAAGATGCTCTCCTCTCACCCCTCTGCTCGCTCCTCACCTCTCCATCACAGCCAGATATTATTTACTCAGGGTAAAGATGCTCTCCTCTCACCCCTCTGCTCGCTCCTCACCTCTCCATCACAGCCAGATATTATTTACTCAGGGTAAAGATGCTCTCCTCTCACCCCTCTGCTCGCTCCTCACCTCTCCATCACAGCCAGATATTATTTACTCAGGGTAAAGATGCTCTCCTCTCACCCCTCTGCTCGCTCCTCTCTCATCACAGCCAGACATTATTTACTCAGGGTAAAGATGCTCTCCTCTCACCCCTCTGCTCGCTCCTCACCTCTCCTCATCACAGCCAGACATTATTTACTCAGGGTAAAGATGCTCTCCTCTCACCCCTCTGCTCGCTCCTCACCTCTCCATCACAGCCAGATATTATTTACTCAGGGTAAAGATGCTCTCCTCTCACCCCTCTGCTCGCTCCTCACCTCTCCATCACAGCCAGATATTATTTACTCAGGGTAAAGATGCTCTCCTCTCACCCCTCTGCTCGCTCCTCACCTCTCCATCACAGCCAGATATTATTTACTCAGGGTAAAGATGCTCTCCTCTCACCCCTCTGCTCGCTCCTCACCTCTCCTCATCACAGCCAGACATTATTTACTCAGGGTAAAGATGCTCTCCTCTCACCCCTCTGCTCGCTCCTCACCTCTCCATCACAGCCAGACATTATTTACTCAGGGTAAAGATGCTCTCCTCTCACCCCTCTGCTCGCTCCTCACCTCTCCATCACAGCCAGACATTATTTACTCAGGGTAAAGATGCTCTCCTCTCACCCCTCTGCTCGCTCCTCACCTCTCCATCACAGCCAGACATTATTTACTCAGGGTAAAGATGCTCTCCTCTCACCCCTCTGCTCGCTCCTCACCTCTCCATCACAGCCAGACATTATTTACTCAGGGTAAAGATGCTCTCCTCTCACCCCTCTGCTCGCTCCTCACCTCTCCATCACAGCCAGACATTATTTACTCAGGGTAAAGATGCTCTCCTCTCACCCCTCTGCTCGCTCCTCACCTCTCCATCACAGCCAGACATTATTTACTCAGGGTAAAGATGCTCTCCTCTCACCCCTCTGCTCGCTCCTCACCTCTCCATCACAGCCAGACATTATTTACTCAGGGTAAAGATGCTCTCCTCTCACCCCTCTGCTCGCTCCTCACCTCTCCATCACAGCCAGACATTATTTACTCAGGGTAAAGATGCTCTCCTCTCACCCCTCTGCTCGCTCCTCACCTCTCTCATCACAGCCAGATATTATTTACTCAGGGTAAAGATGCTCTCCTCTCACCCCTCTGCTCGCTCCTCACCTCTCCATCACAGCCAGATATTATTTACTCAGGGTAAAGATGCTCTCCTCTCACCCCTCTGCTCGCTCCTCACCTCTCCATCACAGCCAGACATTATTTACTCAGGGTAAAGATGCTCTCCTCTCACCCCTCTGCTCGCTCCTCACCTCTCCATCACAGCCAGATATTATTTACTCAGGGTAAAGATGCTCTCCTCTCACCCCTCTGCTCGCTCCTCACCTCTCCTCATCACAGCCAGACATTATTTACTCAGGGTAAAGATGCTCTCCTCTCACCCCTCTGCTCGCTCCTCACCTCTCCATCACAGCCAGATATTATTTACTCAGGGTAAAGATGCTCTCCTCTCACCCCTCTGCTCGCTCCTCACCTCTCCTCATCACAGCCAGACATTATTTACTCAGGGTAAAGATGCTCTCCTCTCACCCCTCTGCTCGCTCCTCACCTCTCCATCACAGCCAGATATTATTTACTCAGGGTAAAGATGCTCTCCTCTCACCCCTCTGCTCGCTCCTCACCTCTCCATCACAGCCAGACATTATTTACTCAGGGTAAAGATGCTCTCCTCTCACCCCTCTGCTAGCTCCTCACCTCTCCATCACAGCCAGACATTATTTACTCAGGGTAAAGATGCTCTCCTCTCACCCCTCTGCTCTCTCCTCACCTCTCCTCATCACAGCCAGACATTATTTACTCAGGGTAAAGATGCTCTCCTCTCACCCCTCTGCTCGCTCCTCACCTCTCCATCACAGCCAGACATTATTTACTCAGGGTAAAGATGCTCTCCTCTCACCCCTCTGCTCGCTCCTCACCTCTCTCATCACAGCCAGACATTATTTACTCAGGGTAAAGATGCTCTCCTCTCACCCTCTGCTAGCTCCTCACCTCTCCATCACAGCCAGACATTATTTACTCAGGGTAAAGATGCTCTCCTCTCACCCCTCTGCTCGCTCCTCACCTCTCCTCATCACAGCCAGACATTATTTACTCAGGGTAAAGATGCTCTCCTCTCACCCCTCTGCTAGCTCCTCACCTCTCCATCACAGCCAGACATTATTTACTCAGGGTAAAGATGCTCTCCTCTCACCCCTCTGCTCGCTCCTCACCTCTCTCATCACAGCCAGACATTATTTACTCAGGGTAAAGATGCTCTCCTCTCACCCCTCTGCTAGCTCCTCACCTCTCCATCACAGCCAGACATTATTTACTCAGGGTAAAGATGCTCTCCTCTCACCCCTCTGCTCGCTCCTCACCTCTCCTCATCACAGCCAGACATTATTTACTCAGGGTAAAGATGCTCTCCTCTCACCCCTCTGCTCGCTCCTCACCTCTCTCATCACAGCCAGACATTATTTACTCAGGGTAAAGATGCTCTCCTCTCACCCCTCTGCTCGCTCCTCACCTCTCCATCACAGCCAGACATTATTTACTCAGGGTAAAGATGCTCTCCTCTCACCCCTCTGCTCGCTCCTCACCTCTCCCATCACAGCCAGATATTATTTACTCAGGGTAAAGATGCTCTCCTCTCACCCCTCTGCTCGCTCCTCACCTCTCCTCATCACAGCCAGATATTATTTACTCAGGGTAAAGATGCTCTCCTCTCACCCCTCTGCTCGCTCCTCACCTCTCCTCATCACAGCCAGACATTATTTACTCAGGGTAAAGATGCTCTCCTCTCACCCCTCTGCTAGCTCCTCACCTCTCCATCACAGCCAGACATTATTTACTCAGGGTAAAGATGCTCTCCTCTCACCCCTCTGCTCGCTCCTCACCTCTCTCATCACAGCCAGACATTATTTACTCAGGGTAAAGATGCTCTCCTCTCACCCCTCTGCTCGCTCCTCACCTCTCCATCACAGCCAGATATTATTTACTCAGGGTAAAGATGCTCTCCTCTCACCCCTCTGCTCGCTCCTCACCTCTCCATCACAGCCAGATATTATTTACTCAGGGTAAAGATGCTCTCCTCTCACCCCTCTGCTCGCTCCTCACCTCTCCTCATCACAGCCAGACATTATTTACTCAGGGTAAAGATGCTCTCCTCTCACCCCTCTGCTCGCTCCTCACCTCTCCATCACAGCCAGACATTATTTACTCAGGGTAAAGATGCTCTCCTCTCACCCCTCTGCTCGCTCCTCATCACAGCCAGACATTATTTACTCAGGGTAAAGATGCTCTCCTCTCACCCCTCTGCTCGCTCCTCACCTCTCCTCATCACAGCCAGACATTATTTACTCAGGGTAAAGATGCTCTCCTCTCACCCCTCTGCTCGCTCCTCACCTCTCCATCACAGCCAGATATTATTTACTCAGGGTAAAGATGCTGTCCTCTCACCCCTCTGCTCGCTCCTCACCTCTCCATCACAGCCAGACATTATTTACTCAGGGTAAAGATGCTCTCCTCTCACCCCTCTGCTCGCTCCTCACCTCTCCATCACAGCCAGACATTCTTTCCTCCAGGTAAAACGACTTCCTCTGCGTAGACGGAAGATTCCTGGGGCGGTACTTATATGGGGTGTGGTCTGTCTCCACTCCATTTCCTCCATAGCCATTACTCAGGGGATGCTCTCCGCATGTTTAGAGTGGCACCTGGAGGAGCCAATACTCAGGGAAAGCATTAACTCACAACGCGTCTCGTTTTTCACTAGACACCAAATGAAACTCAAAGTAAAGGTACTATCTGAACTCCCGTCCAAATAGAAAGTTGTTTTTGTCCACAATGCAGAATGTTTTAAAACCTTTTGCTCGAATGAATAGGACCCAGCATCAGAGTATAGGGTATTCTCCTCTCAGACTGTCATTAAGCATCAGAGTATAGGGTATTACTCGAGACTGTCATTAAGCATCACAGACATTATTTACTCATCAGAGTATAGGGTATTACAGAGACTGTCATTAAGCATCAGAGTGGTATTACCGAGACTGTCATTAAGCATCAGAGTATAGGGTATTACAGAGACTGTCATTAAGCATCAGAGTGGTATTACAGAGACTGTCATTAAGCATCAGAGTATAGGGTATTACCGAGACTGTCATTAAGCATCAGAGTGGTATTACCGAGACTGTCATTAAGCATCAGAGTATAGGGTATTACCGAGACTGTCATTAAGCATCAGAGTGGTATTACCCCTCGAGACTGTCATTAAGCCATCAGAGTATAGGGTATTACCGAGACTGTCATTAAGCATCAGAGTGGTATTATCACAGAGACTGTCATTACATCAGAGTATAGGGTATTACTGAGACTGTCATTAAGCATCAGATTTACTAGGGTATTACAGAGACTGTCATTAAGCATCAGAGTATAGGGTATTCCAGACTGTCATTAAGCATCAGGGTAAAGTGGTATTACCGAGACTGTCATTAAGCATCAGAGTGGTATTACCGAGACTGTCATTAAGCATCAGAGTATAGGGTATTACTGAGACTGTCATTAAGCATCAGAGTATAGGTATTACCCCTCCGAGACTGTCATTAAGCATCAGAGATATGGTATTACCAGGGTAAAGACTGTCATTAAGCATCAGAGTATAGGGTATTACATGAGACTGTCATTAAGCATCAGAGTATAGGTCCTCTCACCCCTCTGAGACTGTCATTAAGCATCAGAGTATAGGGTATTACCGAGACTGTCATTAAGCATCAGAGTATAGGGTATTACCGAGACTGTCATTAAGCATCAGAGTATAGGGTATCTCCAGAGACTGTCATTAAGCATCAGAGTATAGGGTATTACCCCGAGACTGTCATTAAGCATCAGAGTGGTATTACCGAGACTGTCATTAAGCATCAGAGTATAGATGGTCCTTACCCCCGAGACAGTCATTAACATCAGAGTATAGGGTATTACCGAGACTGTCATTAAGCATCAGAGTATAGGGTATTACCGAGACTGTCATTAAGCATCAGAGTATAGGGTATTACCGAGACTGTCATTAAGCATCAGAGTATAGGGTATTACCGAGACTGTCATTAAGCATCAGAGTGGTATTACCAAGACTGTCATTAAGCATCAGAGTATAGGGTATTACCGAGACTGTCATTAAGCATCAGAGTATAGGGTATTACCGAGACAGTCATTAAGCATCAGAGTATAGGGTATTACCGAGACTGTCATTAAGCATCAGAGTATAGGGTATTACTGAGACTGTCATTAAGCATCAGAGTATAGGGTATTACCAAGACTGTCATTAAGCATCAGAGTATAGGGTATTACCGAGACTGTCATTAAGCATCAGAGTGGTATTACCGAGACTGTCATTAAGCATCAGAGTATAGGGTATTACTGAGACTGTCATTAAGCATCAGAGTATAGGGTATTACCGAGACTGTCATTAAGCATCAGAGTATAGGGTATTACCGAGACTGTCATTAAGCATCAGAGTGGTATTACCGAGACTGTCATTAAGCATCACAGCCAGACATTATTTACTCAGGGTAAAGATGCTCTCCTCTCACCGGATACAGCCAGGTATTACCGAGACTGTCATTAAGCATCAGAGTGGTATTACCGAGACTGTCATTAAGCATCAGAGTATAGGGTATTACCAAGACTGTCATTAAGCATCAGAGTATAGGGTATTACCAAGACTGTCATTAAGCATCAGAGTGGTATTACCGAGACTGTCATTAAGCATCAGAGTATAGGGTATTACCGAGACTGTCATTAAGCATCAGAGTATAGGGTATTACCGAGACTGTCATTAAGCATCAGAGTATAGGGTATTACCGAGACTGTCATTAAGCATCAGAGTGGTATTACCAAGACTGTCATTAAGCATCAGAGTATAGGGTATTACCGAGACTGTCATTAAGCATCAG
>NW_027003626.1:77093-163963 GCF_036934945.1 Oncorhynchus masou masou
TAGTCTCCTGGAGGGGAAGGAGTCTCTCCGAGAAATGGCCATATCACAGTCTGCCGATATGGACAGTCCCATCAAGAGGATCCTCCTGGATGATGTATATTGGGGAGAGCGTGGTAAGTAGCCTGAAACACCTGAAACCTATAGCAGTAGCCATGGCACTGATTAATGGAGACAATGCCATCCTGTCTGATGTTCAGACTCTGCTTGCAGATGTAAGAGAAGAAATCCGTGCTGCCCTGCCCACTTCACTGTTGCTCCAAACAGAGGAAACTGCAGTTCTGAAATACATCAAAAAGCGTGAAGACTTCTCCCTGAAGACCAAAAAGCCGTAGCGTACATGTTGGACCACAAGTATGCTGGCAAGAGCATCCCGTCTGGTGCAGAGATCAACAAGGCCTATGTTGTCATCACTACTGTGTCTCGCCCCCTTGACCTAGATGAGGGCAAGGTTCTTGGCAGACTGGCGAAGTACACTTCCCAGCAAGGGCTTTGGGATGGAGATGCAATATGGCAGTCGTGCCAACATATCTCATCAGCCACCTGGTGGAAGGGACTTTGTGGATCCGAGGCTCTTTTCCCTGTTGCCTCCATCATCCTTCAAATCCCACCAACATCAGCCACCTCAGAGGGCAACTGGTCCTTGTTTGGGAACACACACACCAAAGCAAGCAACTGGCTGACCAATACAAGGGTGGAACAATTGGTGGCCATCCGGGCAAATTTGAGGCTTTTTGGGCCTGACAACGAGCCATCCTCAACAAGGTTGGAAAGTGACAGTGAAGATGAGGCCTCAGAGTCTGATGTTCAAGAGGTGGACATTGAGGTCCAGGGAGAAGACATGGAAGTCTGAGAGGAAGACAACCAAAGCTTTAGTTCCGAGACTATCATTTCACAGATGTATGTTGAAAACGTGTTTGGGAGATGTGATGGATCATTGGGGATCATTCAATATTCCCTTTTGTTGTTCAGTGAAATCATCCCATGTGAAGAGTCAACTCAAGTAAAGTTCAATTCGTAACTAAATAATTTATTTTTTATTTTTTTCTATTGCAAAGATTTAATAATTTGCAATTATGTCTACTTATGATATGGTAAATATATTCAATGAAAAAAAGATCTACATTTAAATGGTATTAATATTAATTTGCATATATTTCTGTTAAATCCCACGGAACATTTCCACCTCTGAATACCAAAATGTGCAACCCTAGCAATCACTACCGTAGCCCCATCACTACCGTAGCCCCATCACTACCGTAGCCCCATCACTACCGTAGCCCCATCACTACCGTAGCCAAATCCCTACTGCGCATATATGAATGGTTAAATTAAATATAATATACACTGCTCAAAAAAATAAAGGGAACACCAAAATAACACATCCAGATCTGAATGAATGAAATATTCTTATTAAATACTTTTTTCTTTATCAGTTGAATGTGCCGACAACAAAATCACACAAAAATGATCAATGGAAATCAAATTTATCAACCCATGGAGGTCTGGATTTGGAGTCACACTCAAAATTAAAGTGGAAAACCACACTACAGGCTGATCCAACTTTGATGTAATGTCCTTAAAACAAGTCTAAATGAGGCCCATGTGTGTGGCCTCCACGTGCCTGTATGACCTCCCTACACGCCTGGGCATGCTCCTGATCACCATGATCCCTGAGGGATCTCCCCCAGACCTCACTAAAGCATCCGCAACCCTGGACAGTCACCACGTGGCGTTGGTGGATGGACCACATGATGTCCCCATCAATTGGATTCAGGTCTTGCAGCCAGTCCATAGCATCAATGCCTTCATCTTGCAGGAACACTGATACACCTCCAGCCACATGAGGTCAGCATTGTCTTGCATTAGGAGGAACCCAGGGCCAACCGCACCAGCATATGGCCTCACAAGGGGTCTGAGGATCTCATCTCGGTCACCTAACCAGTCAGGCTACCCATGGCACCACATGGAGGGCCGGCCCCCCAAAGAAATGCCACCCCACACCTTGACTGACCCACCGCCAAACCGGTCATGCTGGAGGATCACAGGCAGCAGAACGTTCTCCCCGTCACCACCAGACTCTGTCACCCTGTCACATGTGCCAGTGTGAACCTGCTTTCATCTGTGAAGAGCACAGGGCGCCAGTAGCGAATTTGCCAATCTTGGTGTTCACTGGCAAATGCAAAACAGTGTTGGGCTGTAAGCCCCACCCCCACCTGTGGACATCAGGCCCCATCACCACCTCATGGAGTCTGTTTCTGACCGTTTGAGCAGACACATGCACATTTGTGGACTGCTGAAGGTCATTTTGCACTCTGGTAGTGCTCCCCTTGCACAAAGGCGGAGGTAGCGGTCCCACCACCACCCGGCCTCCTCCACATCACCCTGATGCCTGGCCTGTCTCCTGGTAGCGCCTCCATGCTCTGGACACTACGCTGACAGACACAGGAAACCTTCTTGCCACAGCCCCATGATGTGCCATCCTGGATGAGCTGCACTATCTGAGCCACTTGTGTGGGTTGTAGACTCCATCTCATGCTACCACTAGAGTGAAAGCACTGCCAGCGTTCAAAAGTGACCAAAACATCAGTCAGGAAGCATAGGAAATGAGAAGTGGTCTGTGGTCACCACCTGCAGAACCACTCCTTTATTGGGGGTGTCTTGCTAATTGCCTATAATTTACACCTGTTGTCTATTCCATTTGTACAACAGCGTGTGAAATGTATTGTCAATCAAGTGTTGCTTCCTAAGTGGACAGTTTAATTTCACAGAAGTGTGATTGACTTGGAGTTACATTGTGTTGTTTAAGTGTTAGCCTAATTTTTTTGAGCAGTGTATTTAATTTAATGTCTGTGTGTGACAGACTTCTGATTGCTGTGTGAGCCTTGTGGGAGGGGTTGTCAATTATAGTGGAAACTTCAAGGTGTTACTGGCCTGGGCCACCACAGTGTCTTTGTTACCGACCTGTGACCTGGGCCACCACAGTGTCTCTGTTACTGACCTGTGACCTGGGCCACCACAGTGTCTTTGTTACCGACCTGTGACCTGGGCCACCACAGTGTCTTTGTTACCGACCTGTGACCTGGGCCACCACAGTGCCTTTGTTACCGACCTGTGACCTGGGCCACCACAGTGCCTTTGTTACCGACCTGTGACCTGGGTCAGTGTCTTTGTTGGAGTGTGACCTGGGCCACCACAAAATGAACCGACCTGTGACCTGGGCCACCACAGTGTCTTTGTTCCGACCTGTGACACCACAGATGTATTTCCTTAAAACGACCTGTGACCTGGGCCACCACAGTGTCTTTGTTGACTTTTGTGACCTGGGCCACCACAGTGCCTTTGTTACCGACCTGTGACCTGGGCCACCACAGTGCCTTTGTTACCGACCTGTGACCTGGGCCACCACAGTGCCTTTGTTACCGACCTGTGACCTGGGCCACCACAGTGTCTTTGTTACCGACCTGTGACCTGGGCCACCACAGTGTCTTTGTTAACCTGTGACCTGGGCCACCACAGTGTCTTTGTTACCGACCTGTGACCTGGGCCACCACAGTGTCTTTGTTACCGACCTGTGACACCACAGTGTCTTTGTTAACGACCTGTGACCTGGGCCACCACAGTGTCTTTGTTACCGACCTGTGACCTGGGCCACCACAGTGCCTTTGTTACCGACCTGTGACCTGGGCCACCACAGTGCCTTTGCATTACCTGTGACCTGGGCCACCACAGTGCCTTTGTTAACCTGTGACCTGGGCCACCACAGTGCCTTTGTGACCTGGGCCACCACAGTGTCTTTGTTACTGACCTGTGACCTGGGCCACCACAGTGTCTTTGTTACCGACCTGTGACCTGGGCCACCACAGTGTCTTTGTTACTGACCTGTGACCTCAGCCACCACAGTGGACCTGTGACCTGGGCCACCACAGTGTCTTTGTTAGTGACCTGTGACCTGGGCCACCACAGTGCCTTTGTTACTGACCTGTGACCTGGGCCACCACAGTGTCTCTGTTACCGACCTGTGACCTGGGCCACCACAGTGCCTTTGTTACTGACCTGTGACCTGGGCCACCACAGTGTCTTTGTTACCGACCTGTGACCTGGGCCACCACAGTGTCTTTGTTACCGACCTGTGACACACAGTGTCTTTGTCACCTGTGACCTGGGCCACCACAGTGTCTTTGTTACCGACCTGTGACCTGGGCCACCACAGTGCCTTTGTTACCGACCTGTGACCTGGGCCACCACAGTGCCTTTGTTACCGACCTGTGACCTGGGCCACCACAGTGCCTTTGTTACCGACCTGTGACCTGGGCCACCACAGTGCCTTTGTTACCGACCTGTGACCTGGGCCACCACAGTGTCTTTGTTACTGACCTGTGACCTGGGCCACCACAGTGTCTTTGTTACCGACCTGTGACCTGGGCCACCACAGTGTCTTTGTTACTGACCTGTGACCTGGGCCACCACAGTGTCTTTGTTACTGACCTGTGACCTGGGCCACCACAGTGTCTTTGTTACTGACCTGTGACCTGGGCCACCACAGTGCCTTTGTTACTGACCTGTGACCTGGGCCACCACAGTGCCTTTGTTACCGACCTGTGACCTGGGCCACCACAGTGTCTTTGTTACTGACCTGTGACCTGGGCCACCACAGTGCCTTTGTTACTGACCTGTGACCTGGGCCACCACAGTGTCTTTGTTACTGACCTGTGACCTGGGCCACCACAGTGCCTTTGTTACTGACCTGTGACCTGGGCCACCACAGTGCCTTTGTTACCGACCTGTGACCTGGGCCCCCACAGTGTCTTTGTTACCGACCTGTGACCTGGGCCACCACAGTCTTTGTTAGTGACCTGTGACCTGGGCCACCACAGTGTCTTTGTTACCGACCTGTGACCTGGGCCACCACAGTGCCTTTGTTACTGACCTGTGACCTGGGCCACCACAGTGTCTCTGTTACTGACCTGTGACCTGGGCCACCACAGTGTCTTTGTTACTGACCTGTGACCTGGGCCACCACAGTGCCTTTGTTACCGAAGTGACCTGGGCCACCACAGTGTCTTTGTTACCGACCTGTGACCTGGGCCACCACAGTGCCTTTGTTACTGACCTGTGACCTGGGCCACCACAGTGCCTTTGTTACTGACCTGTGACCTGGGCCACCACAGTGTCTTTGTTACTGACCTGTGACCTGGGCCACCACAGTGTCTTTGTTACTGACCTGTGACCTGGGCCACCACAGTGTCTCTGTTACTGACCTGTGACCTGGGCCACCACAGTGTCTCTGTTACTGACCTGTGACCTGGGCCACCACAGTGTCTCTGTTACTGACCTGTGACCTGGGCCACCACAGTGCCTTTGTTACTGACCTGTGACCTGGGCCACCACAGTGCCTTTGTTACTGACCTGTGACCTGGGCCACCACAGTGTCTTTAATTTCGACCTGTGACCTGGGCCACCACAGTGCCTTCGTTACTGAACTGTGACCTGGGCCACCACAGTGACTTTGTTACTGACCTGTGACCTGGGCCACCACAGTGTCTTTTGTTACTGACCTGTGACCTGGGCCACCACAGTGTCTCTGTTACTGACCTGTGACCTGGGCCACCACAGTGTCTCTGTTACTGACCTGTGACCTGGGCCACCACAGTGTCTCTGTTACTGACCTGTGACCTGGGCCACCACAGTGCCTTTGTTACTGACCTGTGACCTGGGCCACCACAGTGCCTTTGTTACTGACCTGTGACCTGGGCCACCACAGTGTCTTTGTTACCGACCTGTGACCTGGGCCACCACAGTGTCTTTGTTACCGACCTGTGACCTGGGCCACCACAGTGTCTTTGTTACCGACCTGTGACACCACAGTGTCTTTGTTAACGACCTGTGACCTGGGCCACCACAGTGTCTTTGTTACCGACCTGTGACCTGGGCCACCACAGTGCCTTTGTTACCGACCTGTGACCTGGGCCACCACAGTGCCTTTGTTACCGACCTGTGACCTGGGCCACCACAGTGTCTTTGTTACCGACCTGTGACCTGGGCCACCACAGTGCCTTTGTTACCGACCTGTGACCTGGGCCACCACAGTGTCTTTGTTACTGACCTGTGACCTGGGCCACCACAGTGTCTTTGTTACCGACCTGTGACCTGGGCCACCACAGTGTCTTTGTTACTGACCTGTGACCTGGGCCACCACAGTGCCTTTGTTACCGACCTGTGACCTGGGCCACCACAGTGTCTTTGTTAGTGACCTGTGACACCACAGTGCCTTTGTTACTGACCTGTGACCTGGGCCACCACAGTGTCTCTGTTACCGACCTGTGACCTGGGCCACCACAGTGCCTTTGTTACTGACCTGTGACCTGGGCCACCACAGTGTCTTTGTTACCGACCTGTGACCTGGGCCACCACAGTGTCTTTGTTACCTGTGACACCTGTCTTTGTTAACGACCTGTGACCTGGGCCACCACAGTGTCTTTGTTACCGACCTGTGACCTGGGCCACCACAGTGCCTTTGTTACCGACCTGTGACCTGGGCCACCACAGTGCCTTTGTTACCGACCTGTGACCTGGGCCACCACAGTGCCTTTGTTACCGACCTGTGACCTGGGCCACCACAGTGTCTTTGTTACCGACCTGTGACCTGGGCCACCACAGTGTCTTTGTTACTGACCTGTGACCTGGGCCACCACAGTGTCTTTGTTACCGACCTGTGACCTGGGCCACCACAGTGTCTTTGTTACCGACCTGTGACCTGGGCCACCACAGTGTCTTTGTTACTGACCTGTGACCTGGGCCACCACAGTGTCTTTGTTACCGACCTGTGACCTGGGCCACCACAGTGCCTTTGTTACCGACCTGTGACCTGGGCCACCACAGTGTCTTTGTTAGTGACCTGTGACCTGGGCCACCACAGTGCCTTTGTTACTGACCTGTGACCTGGGCCACCACAGTGTCTCTGTTACCGACCTGTGACCTGGGCCACCACAGTGTCTCTGTTACCGACCTGTGACCTGGGCCACCACAGTGTCTTTGTTACAGACCTGTGACCTGGGCCACCACAGTGCCTTTGTTACTGACCTGTGACCTGGGCCACCACAGTGTCTTTGTTACTGACCTGTGACCTGGGCCACCACAGTGTCTTTGTTACTGACCTGTGACCTGGGCCACCACAGTGCCTTTGTTACTGACCTGTGACCTGGGCCACCACAGTGCCTTTGTTACCGACCTGTGACCTGGGCCACCACAGTGTCTTTGTTACTGACCTGTGACCTGGGCCACCACAGTGCCTTTGTTACTGACCTGTGACCTGGGCCACCACAGTGTCTTTGTTACTGACCTGTGACCTGGGCCACCACAGTGCCTTTGTTACTGACCTGTGACCTGGGCCACCACAGTGTCTTTGTTACCGACCTGTGACCTGGGCCACCACAGTGTCTTTGTTACCGACCTGTGACCTGGGCCACCACAGTCTTTGTTAGTGACCTGTGACCTGGGCCACCACAGTGTCTTTGTTACCGACCTGTGACCTGGGCCACCACAGTGCCTTTGTTACTGACCTGTGACCTGGGCCACCACAGTGTCTCTGTTACTGACCTGTGACCTGGGCCACCACAGTGTCTTTGTTACTGACCTGTGACCTGGGCCACCACAGTGCCTTTGTTACCGACCTGTGACCTGGGCCACCACAGTGTCTTTGTTACCGACCTGTGACCTGGGCCACCACAGTGCCTTTGTTACTGACCTGTGACCTGGGCCACCACAGTGCCTTTGTTACTGACCTGTGACCTGGGCCACCACAGTGTCTTTGTTACTGACCTGTGACCTGGGCCACCACAGTGTCCTGTTACTGACCTGTGACCTGGGCCACCACAGTGTCTCTGTGACCTGTGACCTGGGCCACCACAGTGTCTCTGTTACTGACCTGTGACCTGGGCCACCACAGTGTCTTTGTTACTGACCTGTGACCTGGGCCACCACAGTGCCTTTGTTACTGACCTGTGACCTGGGCCACCACAGTGTCTTTGTTACTGACCTGTGACCTGGGCCACCACAGTGTCTTTGTTACTGACCTGTGACCTGGGCCACCACACTCTGTTACCGACCTGTGACCTGGGCCACCACAGTGTCTTTGTTACTGACCTGTGACCTGGGCCACCACAGTGTCTTTGTTACTGACCTGTGACCTGGGCCACCACAGTGTCTTTGTTACTGACCTGTGACCTGGGCCACCACAGTGTCTCTGTTACTGACCTGTGACCTGGGCCACCACAGTGTCTCTGTTACCGACCTGTGACCTGGGCCACCACAGTGTCTCTGTTAGTGACCTGTGACCTGGGCCACCACAGTGTCTTTGTTGGGCCTGTGACCTGGGCCACCACAGTGTCTCTGTTACCGACCTGTGACCTGGGCCACCACAGTGTCTTTGTTACTGACCTGGGCCACCACAGTGTCTCTGTAACCGACCTGTGACCTGGGCCTCCAGTGTCTCTGTTACTGACCTGTGACCTGGGCCACCACAGTGTCTTTGTTACCGACCTGTGACCTGGGCCACCACAGTGTCTTTGTTACTGACCTGTGACCTGGGCCACCACAGTGTCTTTGTTACCGACCTGTGACCTGGGCCACCACAGTGCCTTTGTTACTGACCTGTGACCTGGGCCACCACAGTGCCTTTGTTACCGACCTGTGACCTGGGCCACCACAGTGTCTTTGTTACCGACCTGTGACCTGGGCCACCACAGTGTCTCTGTTACCGACCTGTGACCTGGGCCACCACAGTGTCTTTGTTACCGACCTGTGACCTGGGCCACCACAGTGTCTTTGTTACCGACCTGTGACCTGGGCCACCACTGACCTGTGACCTCAGTGCCTGTTACCGACCTGTGACCTGGGCCACCACAGTGTCTTTGTTACCGACCTGTGACCTGGGCCACCACAGTGTCTCTGTTACCGACCTGTGACCTGGGCCACCACAGTGTCTTTGTTACCGACCTGACCTTGTCTACTGACCTGTGACCTGGGCCACCACAGTGTCTTTGTTACTGACCTGTGACCTGGGCCACCACAGTGTCTTTGTTACCGACCTGTGACCTGGGCCACCACAGTGTCTTTGTTACCGACCTGTGACCTGGGCCACCACAGTGTCTTTGTTACCGACCTGTGACCTGGGCCACCACAGTGTCTTTGTTACGACCTGTGACCTGGGCCACCACAGTGTCTTACCGACCTGTGACCTGGGCCACCACAGTGTCTCTGTTACCGACCTGTGACCTGGGCCACCACAGTGTCTTTGTTACCGACCTGTGACCTGGGCCACCACAGTGTCTTTGTTACTGACCTGTGACCTGGGCCACCACAGTGTCTTTGTTACCGACCTGACCTGACCTGGGCCTGTGACCACAGTGTCTTCGTTACCGACCTGTGACCTGGGCCACCACAGTGTCTTCGTTACTGACCTGTGACCTGGGCCACCAGTGTCTTTGTTACTGACCTGTGACCTGGGCCACCACAGCCTGAGAGATTCTCCTGTTCCCCAGGAACGACTTGATCTCCTCCTTCACAATGCTGCCGTCTCGCCTGTACACATACACGACAGTGCACAAATAGGTTAACCAGTGTCATTGTTATATAGAATACATGCCATTTAAACAAAGCCTTTTAAAGTCCAAAGCGACTAAATAATGAGTATATACATTATAAATGCGTGCATGCTTTTTTGTTGTTGGTGTGACTCCAGTCCTGATGGTGGTAGACTGGTGTATATAATTACATATGGAATAGGATCCCTGTTAGATTATCAGTCTGATAATCTATCATTCCACTCCTTGTACTCCGTGTCATGACAAATCCTTGCCAGTCCCATGTTTGTCATGACACGGAGTATAAGCGACAAGATACCACAAAACAGGTTCTGGATTTCAGGCTAGATCTCTGTAGGCTGGTGTGTTTACTTTGACCCCACCCTGACCCCCATCATCACTGACCTCATGAGTTCCTCCACTTTGTCATCGATTTCCAGCTCCTCCTCCGTGGCCTCGAACCCGAACGCCCTGGCGGCCGCTGCACTGTTCACCGGGTACCGCGGCGGCGAGAGCTTCCCATTGGGCGTCGCCGCCAGGCTGTCCCGCCCCCCGTTCTGCGCCATGGTGACCAGTGACACTGGGGAGTGGCGGACGGCGGAGGGCAGTGGGGAGGTGTCGTAGCTGTTGCTAGGCGACGGGGACAGCCCCCCGCGCGGTGAGAGGTACTGGGTCTGTGCGACGGTAGAGTTGTTAACATCGCTGCTCCCACTGGTGGTATTATTATTATTATTATTATCATCATCAACAGTAATACTGGACGAGGAGGTGGTGGCTGCAGTGTTGTTGGAGGTGGTGCAATTAATGTCTGACACAGAGCTGTTTGCTCCTCCCCCGTAGGAGGTGCGATGTCCAAACTTGGCCCCGTGCTCGCGGTCCAGCCGATCTAGGGTGTCCATGGCGTGTAGGATCTCCTGCTTGGTCATGCCCGTACGCCGTAACCTCTGGAGCAAGTCGATCTGCTCGATGGTGAAGCGAGGCTCGTCTGTGTAATGAGACATCCTGGAGAAGAGGGGTGAGAGAAGAAAGAAAAAAAATACACAGTGAGAGGAGAAGGGGAGAAAAGACGTGAGGGGGAGGGACAGCAGCAACATACAGAGTCACCTTGAAAGCATTAGCTGATCCTATCTCAATAATTTCGCAGTGCTTAAGAGCAATAACAAATGGTTTTCCACAGGCCAAGCATCTCTCTGTACAATGTTCCATACACATTTCAGGGTAGAAGAGATCAATAGAATCAACCAGGGTGCAGCACATTTTCCATCTTGTGAGGCAACATGACTAGATCTTTCTATCAGTAGACATGTTCCAAAGATGCACGTAGTGACAGTTGTCTCTGCATGGTGTTTTGGCATACAGATGTTACGATATACCGGCATTAATGCACGGACTGGTTTGAGTTTTTAACTTTACCTTCTATAAAACGATATTTGAAAGTTTGGTTTGTTGAAAAGTGATAAAGCCGTGTGTAACGTCCATTTGTACCTAGCACTCAGTCACTCAAGGATACCATTGTTGTTGCTGGAGCAAGACATTTGCGTTCTGTCAACGCTGCACATGCAACAAAGACAGCGAGGCTGTTTTCACTTAGCTTAATATAAATCGACTAACGGTCTATAACGAGACTATTTGTTTGTGTTTCTGACATCTGCAAACAGCTGGGTGCTTATACTGCATCATGAGAAATAGAAGTTCTCATTCGGATATTTATGTGGATTTAAAGCTGCACATCTGCGGAACGATTCAATCCCCAAATCAATTCCTATCATAAACGTTCGTTTACATGACAGTTTATTAGGCGATGAAATTAGTTACTTCGCTGGCAATTATGGCAAACAAAGAGAATTGGTACCAAAAATGTTACTGGAGCTAGTTAGTGAACGTCGTTATATGCCAGTCTGTTTTTACTTGGTAGTGAACATCGTTATGCCAGTCTGTTTTTACTTGGTAGTGAACGTCGTTATGCCAGTCTGTTTTTACTTGGTAGTGAACGTCGTTATGCCAGTCGGTTTTTACTTGGTAGTGAACGTCGTTATGCCAGTCGGTTTTTACTTGGTAGTGAACGTCGTTATGCCAGTCGGTTTTTCCTTGGTAGGTCAGTCTATCTGAAGGACTAGTTAGCCAACTGTCGCTAGCTCTGTTTTCAGATACAGTAACCGTTTCTGTAACTCTAACTACCTACCTAACTACTACTGCTGCTTGTTTGGTTATTGGCTAACTCGCTTGCAAACTCAAAATACTAAGTTAACTGACTGACTTTTACCCATGCACTTAGCTAGCTAAACGACAACTGTTTCAGTTACATTTGTGTGTGCTTAGGTATTTTCCCAAATGGTAATATAGCTAACTGCTAAACCACCGTTTAAAATAATTTAACTATAGGCTAGCTAGTTTTACGTTAGCTAATTTTTTGACGGGCTAACGTTAGCTAGCTAAATTTATCACATCTTACCTTGGCTCTCTATCTCGATGTGCCTCTGTACATTTGACCATTTAAAATCGCATACCACCACTCAACAGTGTGTGTGGGGGAGGAGAAATACCACTTATTAACCGTAGCAACAACACATCGACCGCCTGGTTGTAGCAGGAGTGCTAACGCTAGATTTCAATTACAAGCTTATTGTCACAGAGTTTATAAACCCACAAGGGGGGTGAAACATCGCGAGATTTCCGGGAGCGCTTCCGGGAATGTCAAACAGACGCGTCTGGCTTTCAGAAGCCAATAAGAAACGTGAACAATTATTCCTTTGTTTTGATTTCCATAAAATGAACTAACAAAAAGTTACCACCTAGATCAGAGACAATGTCTTCGGTTGTTGAACACGTTATTCCAACCTCGGGAAATTGACAAACTGACACATCTTCCTCGACAAATATGTTATGTCAATGGAGTGCCTTTGATTTGACAGCTTGTACATGCGCAGTTCGGTGCGCGAGACCGTTCACTTTGTGGTTAGTTTTTATAGTTTTAACAAGTTTTGTTAACAAGGTAAATCATTAGGAACTAATTGTTATTTAGAAAGACGGCCATGTTGACGGTCTGCATTGTTTAGGGGTAAAACGATAGATTGTCAGCTCGTGTGACTGTCCCAATGCTCCTAACCACTCCGCTACATGCAGCCCTTAAAAGTATGATCGGAGATTTAATGTAGACGCAGTTTTAGGTTATCTTTATAATGACTGCACTGTTTGAGTTGCATTGCATGGGTAACTGCATTTGTGGGAACCGGAGTGGTGCAGCGGTATAAGGCACTGCATTTAAGACAGTCCCTGGTTTGAACATCCGGCCATGATTTGGAGTCCCATCGGGCGGCGCACAAATGTCCCAACATCGTCCGGGGTAGACCGTCAATTGTAAATAAGAATATGTTATTCACTGACTTGTCTAGTTAAATAAAGGAAAAAAAACGGAGTGACAGAAAGTGGGCGTGTCAGAAGTGGGCGGATCAACTGCTTTACACCAGCGCTCTAATTGGTTAGCCAGCTTTGATTGAACATGTTTCTTAACGTTATTGGTCAGTTCTCTGCATGTAGATGTTGGCCGACCTGATATTCCCTAGTCATCTCTGCCGACCAGGACCAGACACTGTAAATGTTAAAGCCCTGCAAGCCATGCAAAACGGTGTCGTGTCGCAACAAATATACCAAGTAAACTGATTCTCTTTCCACACGCATTATTCCGTTGATCCTCCCACTCATGTTGACACGCAACAGGTATGCGTTTAACAGAGAGGAAGAGGCTGAACTCCGCGGAAAGATCTGTCTCCTTCCAGCAGATGGCGTTTTTCCGTTGTTTGGTCAACAAGCAAAGAGTTTTTGTATGGAGAGCAATGAGTGTCGAATTTCGGAGATTTATTTGATCGAATATAAATTTCATAATGCGTGTACTAATATAACTAGGTCATGTGACATCCCGGCAATTTGGATTAAAAACACTTTATATAGAAGTTGTGCAGTTACTCATAACTAACCGACAAACATGCCATATTGACAGAAAAACCTTGGAAAGACTGATGATAGTTACATGGGAGTAGGAGCATGCAAAGGGATTTAAGCATTGGTTCCTATTCATATAGAAGCGTAAAGTTACACAATACAAAATCCCGTTTGTCTTCAAAAAGCCAAAAAATTCTAACTTGGTACAGATGTATCCACAGTGAAGTTTATTGTAACACCATATTGATATAAAACAAAATCATGAACATTTGTCTCTTCCTCTATAGTATATCTTTTTAATTGTCCGCCTTAAAACATTCATAGTCAGATCAAATTGAATATCACAAGTATAAAAACATTTTCAAACATATAAATTAAAAAACAAGCCCAGTGTCCAATGTCTAAACCATTGCAGAGCTCTTCATCCATTTACTTCATTCTGATTCTCCCAGGTCTGCATTATTCCCTTCCCAATATTATCCCCAAATCACACTTCACCAAACAGATACACAGAATGATAAAACCTAGCAGAATTTCAGTAGTATTATTACAAAATGGACAGAGTGCAAACTTGTTCAGAAGTTCAAGTATACAGTATATTTCCACTCAGAACAAAAAAAGGGCTATACTGTTCTACTAACATAGTTAATAAAATAAGGCACATCATTTGTGGTAATGTCAGTACACATATTCCCCACTGGGTGGTGCACTACTTGTTAGTTAGAGCAACCCATTGGGCATCACATCACGTATTTGGGGTTCATCCCTATACTCCAATACAATGACACCCACTAAAGCCTTGTTCACACTAGCAGTTTGTAGTGACTCAAATCCACTTTTTTTATAGGCATATATGATTTTAATCTGTTTTCTTCTCCTTTGCAGTCGGAACACCTAAAAAGCAATCAGATATTTGGAGGTGAATTGAAATCAGATACAAAATCGGATTCCTGCCAATGACTTATGTCTGAACAGTCAAATCTAATTTATTTTCCTTCAAGTGGTTTTTAAGACTTATTTGGCAAATCTTGTTGCTTGCTACTCTGTTGACAGTTTCAACAAAAACGTATGGTAGCTAAGTAGCTTGTTAATTGTTTACAAACAAATGACTGTATGTGCCAACAAACTAAACAGCTACCTAGGTTGACCGCCAGACAAAAAATGAACTCGTTTTGAAAGTTGGATCATCTTATCGTTTGAGGCTTTGTAAGTGTTCTCACGCTATGATGATTTTGAGCATGTAAAACAACTGGGAGACTTCCATAGCAGGCATTGTTGTCAGTCAACTTAGCTTGCTGCACAACAGCTTTCCGAGTGAGAGGAAACACGAGCGCCACCACCAATCAGCCTACAGCGACGCACGCACGCCTGCCATTACCTTGACAACCAGAGCAGCCATGTCAGCCAATCACTGCAGTCTGAAAACACACATCCGATTCGAGACATTCGTATGGCACGACGGGTGTGTGCACTGAGATCGAGGGACGAGCGTAGCAGAGATTTGACGTAACACAATGCAGTCAGTATTGATTTGAGCATTAAGAGCTGCAGTGTGACCAAAGCTCCCGAAGCACATGTTCATGACATTACTTAACCACATTAGCTATTTTAATGAGAACCTGAGAGATCCTATACGACTTTGTAAGGCAAAGAAAAAATACATTCAGATTATATGAAGTAACAGTATGAAAGCCTGGATACATGGACCTGCATATTGATGCAGCATCATAAAGGAGAGGCCCAGTTTATCTGTCCAACGATGGCTAGACTTTTAAAAATGAGCAAGATGTGCATCTCTTATCTCTTGAACTGTTTCTGTGGTTTTCAGCTGCACCTCTACTGACCAGGGTTGGGTTCAATTCCAGTTTAATTCCGGAAGGACACCGAAATTCTAAATTGGAATTTCAGTGTCCTTTCTGAATTGACTGAATTGAACCCGACACCCTGGTACCTTTGTACAGGAGTAGTGACACAGAACTTCTGAACAAAAATATAAAATCAACATGTAAAAAGTGTAACCACGCCAGCCCAGGACTTCCACCCGTTTAACGTCCCATCCGAAAGACAGCACCCTACACGGAGCAGTGTCCAATCACTGCCCTCGTGTATTGGGATTTTCTTTTTTAGACCAGAGGAAAGACTGCCTCCTACTGGCCCTCCAACACCACTTGCAGCAGCATCTGGTCTCCCATCCAGGGACCGACCAGGAATTCCCAGTCATGTGAAATCCATAGATTAAGAACCTAATGAATTCACTTCAATTGACTGATTTCATTATAAGAAGTGTAAACATCTTTGAAATTGTTGTGTTTACATTTTTTGTTCAGTGTATGTAGATCTCTCTTCTCCCTATGGTTCATTCTCACCTATGGAACTATACAGAGAAAACTACCCTTCAGGGTTGGGCTCAATACCATTTCAATTCGGTTAATTGTTATTTCAGTTTCCCTGATTTTAAATGAAATTGACCCCAACCCTGCTACCCTCTCCTCTTAGCTGTTCCAGGACTTGCGGTTCTGTCCCTTGCGACCGGCCCCAGTCCCCTCTCCCTTGGCCAGGGCAGTGAGGGCAGCCAGGTTAGGGCTGGACCCTGATAGGTTAGCACTGCGCCGCTTCTGCTGCTGTCGCCGCTTCTGCTTAGCCCCGCCCCCGACTCCTCCACGGCTCACCCTATCAGGACGCACCAACACCCCGTAACCAGGGTTACAGTGGAAGTAGTGCTTTCCACCCACGGACCCGTCGTTTTTCCCTAGAGAGAGATTGAGAGAGAGAGAGAGATTGATAGTGAGAGAGAGAGAGATTGATAGTGAGAGAGAGAGAGAGAGATTGATAGTGAGAGAGAGAGAGATTGATAGTGAGAGAACTGGGGCACAGCCACCATAAAATACTGTCACACGAACATAATATAGACAATAACCTGTCATTCCAAATTAAACAGCGGAATCTTCCAAATTAGTGAGGCTATTTCTGACTCAATGTTCACCGGGGCATTTCTGAGAACTCATATCAAAACACGGAGGTAGGCGTCTAATCTAGATGAGATAATATAATCTCTGCTATATTACCGACCTGCAGGTAAATCTAGCTCCACTCCAACCCAGGTTCCCTCTGCAAAGTCTGTAGGTCCCACGTAGCTCACCATCCCACTTTTATGACTTCCTACAGTCACAAACTCCCCTTCCTTCAGCCAGTCAGGCACGACTGTGGTTACGTCCGTGACTCCTTCGTCTGAGTCGGAGAGGATCTCCAATCTCTCCAGAGGAACAGAGAGGTCAACACCCAGACTACTGGCCCCAGCTCTTTCTGCCCCTGCCTGGCCTTCATCCTCATCTAGGATAGGTTGGAAGGACTTCAGGTCGGATGTCTTTACTTTCTGGATCTTGAATGCGTTGGCTGATGTGCTACTGGAAGTGGGAGTTTTGACGACTAGTGCTGGGACAGGGTTTAGGGTTAGAAGAGGGGCTTTGGCTGGGGCTAGGGTTGGTGTTGAGGTCGGAGCTGGATGGGCAGGTGTAGGGGCTGGGGCAGGGGTTGGTGTTGAGGTCGGAGCTGGATGGGCAGGTCCCGGAGCTACAGATTGGGCTGGTGCTGGGATTGGGGCTGGTGCTTTGACTTGTTGGCTAGGTGCAGGCACATCAACTTGAGGCTCTACATGGGTAGGTGCAGGTTCAGACTGGGCTGCCGGTGCCCGCTGGTCTAGTTCTTCTGGTAGCTCTGATGGATGGGGACTGGTCTGGACCTGCTTCTACTGGTTGACCTGTTTGGCCTAGTACTGGTTCTGAACCAGTGGATTCACCCAGTCCTGTCTGTTCTGTGGCTGCTTGATCTGATTCTTGTGGCAGGGCTGGTGCTGGTGGAGACTGGTCCAGTGGTGGGCACTCTTTAAGACCTGGTGCCGATTCTACCGGTGGTTCTGGTCGATCAAATGCAGACTGTTCTGATGCAGACAGTTCTGATTCTGGAAGATCCGTTACAGACTTGCCGACATGTTGTTCTGTCTGTCCCCGTGACGATGACAACATTACCCCCGTCTCTGGTTGTTCCTGAGGCATCTCGGACTCCATTGGTTCTTCTGTGTGGACTGGTTCTTCTGTGTGGACTGGTTCTTCTGTGTGGACTGGTTCTTCTGTGTGGACTGGTTCTTCTGTGTGGACTGGTTCTTCTGTGTGGACTGGTTCTTCTGTGTGGACTGGTTCTTCTATGTGGACTGGTGGTTCAGACTGATGTGACACTATAGACAGTTCATGTGTAGACTTGTCTGGCTGGAGTGTACTAGTATCAGTCCTCTCGGTCTCCGAAGCCTCCAGGTCAGTAGCCTGGGGTATCTGAGGAGTCTCCTCCTCTTCCTCCTGGTCGGCCATGTTACAGTCACGATGAAGGTACCGACCGATGTCTGCCTCGAATGACCTGTGCATCGCCTCAAAGACATCTGGCCTCAGATTGGCTGACGGAGTGACGTCCCCACCAATCAGGTAGGGCTCTGACAGGGTTGCCGTGGAGACGCTGGTAGACGCCTCGCTGACCGGGCTGGGGGCGGGCTCTTCCATCTCAGGGATGATGGGTGGTGGGAGGGACATGGTTTTTGGGGCCTCTGATTGGCTCTCTGGGGGGATGATTTCTCCAATGGGAACCTGTGGAATTAACAATGGCGACACAGACTAGTAATGGACGGTGATGAGCATGATACTGTACACACACACACACCCCCCTAGGTGTAGGACCAATGTAATTGATTTGTTATTAAAACCACATTATTTATCTATTATGGATATTGCTTTGTGTGTCCTAAGAACTCTTTACATTGCCAGTGTGGCTGGATGGGCCAGTCTTTGACCAGGCTGCCAGGTCGCTGGCTGGAACGCATTGTCCCTTGTTTAAAAAAAAAAAAAATCCTAACTTGTTTTTGCTGTGAAATAAATCAAGTTTATTTTTTACCTGCATTATTTTCTTCATATTTTTCTGTAACGAAACCCAACAACAAAATGTCAAATGTATTATTGTTAACAACTCTGTTCGGGACGTTCCCTTATTGGATTATTGGGCAAATCCCTCAAATCGGAGTACCTAAGGAACTTTGGGCTAAACGTTTAAGAAATAGTCAATGAACTAGGAACATAAGATCAAGTGACTTTTACCAAGTGACGACCAAGTGTGGTATCCAAGTCCTCTTCCACACTTGGTGACTGCACTCTGATGAAAGGCAGGCTCCGAGGAACAGGCTAAAAATGAGAGTTTTGTGTTAAAAATTTGATCTGAGATGTTTCACAGAGTATATTGACAGTTAAATTAATCATTGATGTCATTCCAGCCTCTGATCTAGGGACAGGTTACCGATTCCAGCCTCTGATCTAGGGACAGTATACCGATTCCAGCCTCTGATCTAGGGACAATATACCGATTCCAGCCTCTGATCTAGGGACAATATACAGATTCCAGCCTCTGATCTAGGGACAATATACCGATTCCAGCCTCTGATCTAGGGACAGGTTACCGATTCCAGCCTCTGATCTAGGGACAATATACCGATTCCAGCCTCTGATCTAGGGACAATATACCGATTCCAGCCTCTGATCTAGGGACAATATAATTGATTCCAGCCTCTGATCTAGGGACAATATACCGATTCCAGCCTCTGATCTAGGGACAATATACCGATTCCAGCCTCTGATCTAGGGACAATATACCGATTCCAGCCTCTGATCTAGGGACAATATACCGATTCCAGCCTCTGATCTAGGGACAATATACCGATTCCAGCCTCTGATCTTATACCGATTCCAGCCTCTGATCTAGGGACAGTATACCGATTCCAGCCTCTGATCTAGGGACAGTATACCGATTCCAGCCTCTGATCTAGGGACAGTATAAAGCCTCTGATCTAGGGACAATATACCGATTCCAGCCTCTGATCTAGGGACAATATACCGATTCCAGCCTTGATCTAGGGACAATATACCGATTCCAGCCTTGATCTAGGGACAATATACCGATTCCAGCCTCTGATCTAGGGACAATATACCGATTCCAGCCTCTGATCTAGAGACAGTATACCGATTCCAGCCTCTGATCTAGGGACAGTATACCGATTCCAGCCTCTGATCTAGGGACAATATACCGATTCCAGCCTCTGATCTAGGGACAATATACCGATTCCAGCCTCTGATCTAGGGACAGTATACCGATTCCAGCCTCTGATCTAGGGACAGTATACCGATTCCAGCCTCGGATCTAGGGACAATATACAGATTCCAGCCTCTGATCTAGAGACAGTATACCGATTCTAGCCTCTGATCTAGGGACAGTATCCATTCCAGCCTCTGATCTAGGGACAGTATGGTGATTCTAGCCTCTGATGAAAGGACAGTATACCGATTCCAGCCTCGGATCAGGACAGTAAAATTCCAGCCTCTGATTTGTGTTAAATTCCAGCCTCTGATCTAGGGACAAGATGATTTCGGATCTAGGGACAGTATATTGACAGATCTAGGGACAGTATACAGATTCCAGCCTCTGATCTAGGGACAGTATACAGATTCCAGCCTCTGATCTAGGGACAGTATACCGATTCCAGCCTCTGATCTAGGGACAGTATACAGATTCCAGCCTCTGATCTAGGGACAGTATACAGATTCCAGCCTCTGATCTAGGGACAGTATACAGATTCCAGCCTCTGATCTAGGGACAGTATACAGATTCCAGCCTCTGATCTAGGGACAGTATACCGATTCCAGCCTCTGATCTAGGGACAGCACACAAATTCCTGTCCCTTCTCTATTAAATCAACCTCCATTCAAAATGTCCTTTCTGACCTGTTCAAAACCATGGGAATTAAAATAAGGCATTCTTTTTAAAAATATAGCTAAACATTCCAAACCTCTCTCTTCTCAGAGAAGGGTAAAGGGGTACGGGGTAAGGGGCACTAGAGACATTGGTGGCAGATCAGCAGACTCCGAGTTCTAGATGAATTCTGGAATCACAGTGAGAACTGACAAGTGATTGTTTTCACACGTTTTGATTGGAAGACGCTAGAAGGAGAAGGAGTCGCCACGGAAACCATTGTCAGCAGGTCCAAACAGGGACCGAACCGGTCGTCCTCTGGCTCAGCCCATAACACCTGGGACTCAACCACTGTCCCCTCCATCACATCTTCACACTGCTGGACAATAGTCCCATACAAAAAGGCCCTTGGACAGATACAGTCTCTAAAAACAGACTATGGCTAGTTCTACATGCAGTAGGCTGAGTGTGTGAGATAATGTGAATGTCTAAGAACTGACCAGAAAGCAGTTGTTACTGTTAAAAAGATTCAACAAAATTTCAACTAACTATTCACTAGACCCTTAACCTCTATTCTAACCCTAACCTTAGTAACCAGTTGCTTACAAACAGATAGGGAACTATTGGGGATCTACAGATGGTCAAACTAGCCACATAAATTACGGCCTCAGTTTAGTTTACCTGCTGGGGGACAGGAGTCAGGTCTCTCTTCTCCTCCCTGGCGGAGAACAGGGACTTGAGCAGTTTGGGGACAGGAGGGACTAGAGCCTTGACTGGGGAGAAATAAGAGGTAGCACGAGTGCGCAGTGAGAGGCCTTGGGGTCGTACAGGGAGGAAGAGGAAGAAGAGAGGAAGAGGAAGAAGAGAGGAAGCTATAAACTGGAGAGGAGAAACCCAACAGAGGACAGGCAGAACAGGTAATATAATAGCAGCACCAGAGCAGTGACGGCTCAACAGTGAGGAAAAGGATAGCGACCATTAGCCCTGAGGTCATAGCAGAGGACGGTGTTGTTCTCACCAGTGTCAGGGAGGATGTTCTGGGCCAGAGGTAGAGTGGAGCCAGGGAGGGTACGTCTGGAGTGGGATGGGGGAGGAACAACTGACAGGTCCTGGTGACTCTCGGACCAGCCCTGAGGATACCAGGGTTGGAACAGTAGAATCATTTTGTGATATAGAATCAGTTTTGGTGCAGCAGGGTTGGGGTCAATTCCATTTCAATTCAGAAAGCACATTTAAAATCATTGAAGACAATTGAAATTTGATTGTACTTCCTGACTGGTATTGAAATTAAATTGACCCCAACCCTGGTTGGTAGAGACATGATTACTGTTTTGTTGTTCGTTAAGGTGTTGTTAGAGTATGTTGCCATGGTGACACCCAAACTATAGAAGTTGTTGCTGTACAGATGGGGGGGGGGGTCTGTTTTTCTAGATCAACCTAGTTTAGGGACGTCTCACCTTGTTGTCATGTAGCCTGTGGTTGGTGGACAGGTCCTGTCTGCTCCAGGATCCTGACAGCTAGAAGAGAGAAGAGATCAGAATGGTTAGCAGGACAGCGCAGGGTTCAAACAAGACTGCGTTAGCCTGCTGAGCTAAATCCTTAGTTTAGAGAGCTAGCGTAAGTCTTAGGTTAGTTAACCTGTTGTCTTTACAGGTTAACTAGCAGTTACTAAGTAGTACGTTATTACGTTACTGTGATGATGGGAATAGCTGGCTGATGGTAGAGGTGTCCTCAGATGAAACAGTTTGGTGGAGTTGGTGCATATAGTATGACGATATTTTGTGACGTTTCTATTCGTATTGGAGTTTTATTCCGGAGCCGAAGTCTAAGCCCCATCGTCGGTGATTGGTCAACAGTAGGGATTCTTCAAAAAACGTATTTGTCGTCATCCAATGATAGACGACTCGTTTTCATTGAAAAAAAATTCTTTTGAAAAATACTGCATCAAACATTTAAGTTCGATGTGAAATTGCATGACTATGGTCTCTTCGGCAAAAACGTAAAAATGATTTTGTTATATTATACTGGAGAAAAATATAAAAAAGACAACAAATTCATTGATTTTACTGAGTTACAGTTCATGAGGAAATCAGTCAATTGAATTTACATAAATTCATCAGGCCGTGATCTATGTCACATGACTGGGAATACAGATATCTGTTGGTCAGATACTTTACAAAAAATAAAAAAAAATAAAAAAAATGGGCCTCAGGATCTCATCACAGTATCTGCACATCTACCACTCCAGTGTCTATTTGCTAAATTGTAATTATTTCACCACTCTGGCCTATTTATTGCCTTACCTCCCTAATCTTACTACATTTGCACACACTGCATATAGATTTTTCTATTGTGTTATTGACTGTATATTTGTTTATCCCACGTGTAACTCTGCGCTGATTGTGTCCAACTGCTTTGCTTTATCTTGGCCAGGTCGCAGTTGTAAATGAGAACTTGTTCTCAACTGGCTTACCTGGTTAAATAAAAGGTGAAATAAAAACATCAAATCTCTGTGCATTCAAATTGCCATCGATAAAATGCCATTGTGTTCATTGTCCGTAGCTTATGCCCATACATAACCCCACAGCCACCATGGGGCACTCTGTTCACATGGTTGACGTCGACAAACCGCACGCCCTTCACGTGGTCTGTGGTTGAGGCCGGTTGGATGTACAGCAAATTCTCTCAACCGACGTCGGAGGCGGCTTATGGTAGAGAAATTAACATTCAAGGCTCTGGTGGACATTCCTGCAGTCAGCATGCCAACTGCACCCTCATCAGTGGCATTGTGTTGTGTGGCAAAACTGTACTTCTATTGTCCCCCCAGCACAAGGTGCACCTGTGTAAAGATCATGCTGTTTAATCAGCTTCTTGATATGCCACACCTGCCAGGTGGATGGATTATCTTGGCAAAGGAGAAATGCTCACTAACAAGGACGTAAATTAAATTTGTGCAGAGAAAAGAAAATACGCTTTTTGTGCGAAACATTTCTCGGCTCTTATTTCAGTTCATGAAATCAAATCAAATGTTAGTCACATTACAACAGGTGTAGTAGACCTTACAGTGAAATGCTGAATACAACAGAAATGTGAATACAACAGGTGTAGACCTTACAGTGAAATCCTTGAATACAACAGGTGTAGTAGACCTTACAGTGTGTACAACAAGTAGACCTTACAGTGAAATCCTTGAATACAACAGGTGTAGTAGACCTTACAGTGAAATCCTTGAATACAACAGGTGTAGTAGACCTTACAGTGAAATCCTTGAATACAACAGGTGTAGTAGACCTTACAGTGAAATCCTTGAATACAACAGGTGTAGTAGACCTCACAGTGAAATGCTGAATACAACAGGTGTAGTAGACCTTACAGTGAAATCCTTGAATACAACAGGTGTAGTAGACCTTACAGTGAAATCCTTGAATACAACAGGTGTAGTAGACCTTACAGTGAAATGCTTACTGATGAGCCCCTAACCAACAATGCAGTTTAAAAAATATGTAATTAAAGAGAAGCAGTGAAATAACAGTAGCGAGACTATATACAGGGGGTACCGGTACAGAGTCAATGTGCAGGGGGCACCGGTTATTTGAGGTCATTGAGGTAATATGTAAATGTACGTAGAGTTATTAAAGTGACTATGCATTGATAACAACAGAAAGTTGCAGGTGTAAAGAGAGGGTGCGACTATGCGTAGATGATAACAGAGAGTAGCAGCAGTGTTGAAGGGGGGGGGACAATGCAACTAGTCTGGGTAGATGTTCAGGAGTCTTTACATGTTCATATGTAAATTCACTGACTATTTAGGAGGAAGTGTATACTGGCTACGGCATCTCAAGATGGACAAACAGTCCTATTGTCGTTATTTTCTCCTTTTACAAAACGGCGAGTTGGGCCAGACGAGTTGGGCTAAGGCGCCAGCCGAACTGAAGCATGCTAAAGCCTTAAGGTATAGGTAGATAGACCGTGTGAGCTCATTTCTTACCCGGTTCACATTAGGAGAGCTGAGAGCACGTCTGGGAGACTTGGTCTTGACAGACAACCGCTCCTTCACTGCAACTTCCTACACACACACAGACACACAGGGTTTATGTTATATAAGAGGTGAGTAATAGGACATTATGTACAGTCGTGGCCTAAAGTTTTGAGAATGACACAAATATTAATTTTCACAAAATGTTTGCTGCCTCAGTTTGTATGATGGCAATTTGCACTCCAGAATGTTATGAAGAGTGATCAGATGAACTGCAATTAATTGCAAAGTCCCTATTTGCCATGCAAATGAACTGAATCCCCCAAAAAACATTTCCACTGCATTTCAGCTCTGCCACAAAAGGACCAGCTGACATCATGTCAGTGATTCTCTCGTAAACACAGGTGTGAGTGTTGACGAGGACAAGGCTGGAGATCACTCGGTCATGCTGATTGAGTTCGAAAAACAGACTGGAAGCTTCAAAAGGAGGGTGGTGCTTCTGAATAATTCTTCTTCCTCTGTCAACCATGGTTACCTGCAAGGAAACATGTTCCATCACCATTGCTTTGCACAAAAATGGCTTCACAGGCAAGGATATTGCTGCCATTAAGACTGCACCTAAATCAACCATTTATCGGATCATCAAGAACTTCAAGGAGAGAGGTTAAATTGTTGTGAAGAAGGCTTCAGGGCGCCCAAGAAAGTCCAGCAAGCGCCAGGACCGTCAGTACAGAGCTTGCTCAGGAATGGCAGCAGGCAGGTGTGAGTGCATCTGCACGCACAGTGAAGCAAAGACTTTTGGAGGATGGCCTGGTGTCAAGAAGGGCAGCAAAGAAGCCACTTCTCTCCAGGAAAAACATCAGGGACAGACTGATATTCTGCAAAAGGTACAGGGATTGGGCTGCTGAGGACTGGGGTAAAGTCATATTCTCTGATGAATCACCTTTCCGATTGTTTGGGGCGTCCAGACAACAGCTTGTCTGGAGAAGACAAGGTGAGCGCTACCATCAGTCCTGTGTCATGCCAACAGTAAAGCATCCTGAGACCATTCATGTGTGGAGTTGCTTCTCAGCCAAGGGAGTGGGCTCACTCACACTTTTGCCTAAGAACAGAGCCATGAATAAAGAAAGGTACCAACACATCCTCCGAGAGCAACTTCTCCCAACCATCCAGGAACAGTTTGGTGACAAACAATGCCTTTTCCAGCATGATGGAGCACCTTGCCATGAGGCAAACGTGATAACTAAGTGGCTCGGGGAACATAACATTGATATTTTGGGTCCATGGACAGGAAACTCCCCAGACCTTAATCCCATTGAGAACTTGTGGTCAATCCTCAAGAGGCAGGTGGACAAACAAAAACCCACAAATTCTGACAAACTCCAAGCATTGATTATGCAAGAATGGGCTGCCACCAGTCAGGATGTGGCCCAGAAGTTAATTGACAGCATGCCAGGGCGGATTGCAGAGGTCTTGAAAAAGAAGGGTCAACACTACAAATATTGACTCTTTGCATCAACTTCATGTAATTGTCAATAAAAGCCTTTGACACTTATAAAATGCTTGTAATTATACTTCAGTATTCCACAGTAACATCTGCCAAAAAATATCTAAAAGACACTGAAGCAGCAAACTTTGTGGAACGACTGTATGTATTATTGTGGAGAGGTCTGTCTGTCCGTCTGTCTACCTGTCGTAGTCGGTCCAGGGTGAGTATATTCTCCACAGCCAGGACACTGCAGAGGTACTTCTCTATGGCAGCCTCACTGTCCCCTGACTGGACATCCTGAACATCCACACTGGCTGCTAGTCTGGCCAGCATCTCTCTGTCCTCTGGACCCTGGACATCCTGGAGGGAGAGAAGCATCGATAATATACAGGTAACTGTCAAAATAATGCAAACACCTGAGAAAATGAGGGATACAAAAGTACTGTATATTGAAAGCAGGTGCTTCCACAAAAAAACAGGTGTGGTTCCTGAGTTAATTAAGCAATTAACATCCCATCATGCTTAGGGTCATGTATAATAATGCCTGACAGGCCATTATTTTAGATATCATGACTATGCCCCCCCATAGGATGACAATGCCCCCATTCACAGGGCACGAGAGGTCACTGAATGGTTTGATGAGCATGAAAACGATGTAACCCATAACAGACACCAGATCTTATGGGAGATTTTGAAGAGGCTTCTGAGACAGAGTTTTCCACCACCATCAACAGAACCCCAAAGGACGAAAGAATGGTGTGCTTCCATCCAATAGACTTCCAGACACTTGTAGAATCTACGCCAAGGTGTAATGAAGCTGTTCTGGTTCGTGGTGGACCAACGCCCTTTAAAAAGACACTTTATGTTGGCGTTTCTGTTATTTTGACAGTTACCTGTATAAGATATTATTATTATTGCATTGTCAATAATGTGTCAGAGCCAAAAACTATATGACAACTTACTTCTGGACACCCATCTAAAGAGCCAATATCACAGTGACCTCATCAACATGTGCAATAAATCATGAAAACAGAGCTCAGCTAACTGGGTTTGGGCACCATTGAGATTGAAAAGTTTCTGGGTGTCATGTAGGCACCAAAACATGATGTACTTTTAACCGTATTCTCCAGTTCTTTTTACTGTATTCTCCAGTTCTTTTTACTGTATTCTCCAGTTCTTTTTACCGTATTCTCCAGGTCTTTTTACCGTATTCTCCAGGTCTTTTTACCGTATTCTCCAGTTCTTTTTACCGTATTCTCCAGTTCTTTTTACCGTATTCTCCAGTTCTTTTTACCGTATTCTCCAGGTCTTTTTACTGTATTCTCCAGTTCTTTTTACCGTATTCTCCAGTTCTTTTTACCGTATTCTCCAGTTCTTTTTACCGTGTTCTCCAGTTCTTTTTACCGTATTCTCCAGTTCTTTTTACCGTATTCTCCAGTTCTTTTTACCGTATTCTCTGGTTCTTTTTACCGTATTCTCGGTTCTTTTTACTCCTGCTTAATGTGACCAGTTCTCAATCCAAAAACAGGTATTTAACCTCAAGGGAATTTATATACAAAGCTAACTGAAATTAAATGAGTTCACGGGTGTTGGCACCAAAACACCCGTGTTTCTCTCACCCCAGGTATGTTGGAGACGATCTCCAAGGTGACTCCACAGCCAGGAATGGTGCTGCGATGAGACATCTTCTTCATCAGACTCTGACCCCAACCCTGGTACATAACCACAATATCAGCATCAACCACGATATAAACACCAACCACGATATCAGCATCAACTATACCCACGATATCAACATCCACCTATACCCACGATATCAGCATCAACTACACCCACAATATCAACACCCAACTACACCCACGATATCAACACCAACTACACCCACGATATCAACATCCACCTATACCCACGATATAAACATCCACCTATACCCACGATATCAACATCCACCTATACCCACGATATAAACATCCACCTATACCCACGATATCAACATCCACCTATACCCACGATATCAACATCCACCTGTACCCACGATATCAACATCCACCTGTACCCACGATATCAACATCAACTATACCCACGATATAAACACCAACTATACCCACGATATAAACACCAACTACACCCACGATATCAACACCCACGATATCAACATCCACCGATACCCACGATATCAACACCAACTACACCCACGATATCAACACCCAACTACACCCACGATATCAACACCAACTACACCCACGATATCAACACCAACTACACCCACGATATCAACATCCACCTATACCCACGATATCAACACCCACCTATACCCACGAAATAAACACCAGCTATACCCACGATATAAACACCAACTACACCCACGATATCAACATCAACTATACCCACGATATCAGCATCAACTATACCCACGATATCAACATCCACCTATACCCACGATATCAACACCCACGATATCAACATCCACCTATACCCACGATATCAACATCAACTATACCCACGATATCAACACCACCTATACCCACGATATAAACACCAACTACACCCACGATATCAACATCCAACTATACCCACGATATCAGCATCACCTATACCCACGATATAAAACTATACCCAATTAAGATACATCATACAAATCAGCATTGTATAAACTGAATACTAATTATTCATGAATTATTATGCCCAGAAATAAAGGAACATTGAAAAGCTGCTGTTTAAATACATGTACAACTGCATTATACAGGAGCAAGTTACTGAGCATATTTCTGATTTGTTGTCCAGTGTGTGTGTGACTCCTACCTGTTGTCCAGTGTGTGTGACTCCTACCTGTCGTCCAGTGTGTGTGTGACTCCTACCTGTTGTCCAGTGTGTGTGTGACTCCTACCTGTTGTCCAGTGTGTGTGACTCCTACCTGTTGTCCAGTGTGTGTGTGACTCCTACCTGTTGTCCAGTGTGTGTGACTCCACCTGTCGTCCAGTGTGTGTGTGTGACTCCTACCTGTCGTCCAGTGTGTGTGTGTGACTCCTACCTGTTGTCCAGTGTGTGTGTGACTCCTACCTGTTGTCCAGTGTGTGTGTGTGACTCCACCTGTTGTCCAGTGTGTGTGTGACTCCTGTTGTCCAGTGTGTGTGACTCCTACCTGTCGTCCAGTGTGTGTGACTCCTACCTGTGTCCAGTGTGTGTGACTCCTACCTGTCCAGTGTGTGTGTGTGTCCACCTGTGTGTGTGTGTGACTCCTACCTGTTGTCCAGTGTGTGTGTGACTCCTACCTGTTGTCCAGTGTGTGTGTGTGACTCCTACCTGTCGTCCACCTGTTGTGTGTGTGTGTGACTCCTACCTGTCGTCCTGTCTGTCCAGTGTGTGTGACTCCTACCTGTCGTCCAGTGTGTGTGACTCCTACCTGTCGTCCAGTGTGTGTGACTCCTACCTGTCGTCCAGTGTGTGTGACTCCTACCTGTCGTCCAGTGTGTGTGACTCCTACCTGTCGTCCAGTGTGTGTGACTCCTACCTGTCGTCCAGTGTGTGTGACTCCTACCTGTCGTCCAGTGTGTGTGACTCCTACCTGTCGTCCAGTGTGTGTGACTCCTACCTGTCGTCCAGTGTGTGTGACTCCTGACCTGTCGTCCAGTGTGTGTGACTCCTACCTGTCGTCCAGTGTGTGTGACTCCTACCAGTCGTCCAGTGTGTGTGACTCCGACCAGTCGTCCAGTGTGTGTGAGACCAGTCGTCCAGTGTGTGTGACTCCGACCAGTCGTCCAGTGTGTGTGACTCCACCTGTCGTCCAGTGTGTGTGACTCCTACCTGTCGTCCAGTGGTGTGACTCCATGTCGTCCAGTGTGTGTGACTCCACCGTCCAGTGTGTGTGACTCCTACCTGGTCCAGTGTGTGTGACTCCTACCTGTCGTCCAGTGTGTGTGACTCCTACCTGTCGTCCAGTGTGTGTGACTCCTACCTGGGGTCCAGTGTGTGAGACACCAACCAGTGACTCTACCTGTGTGTGTGTGACTCCTACCTGTCGTCTGGTGTGTTGTGACTCCTACCTGTCGTCCAGTGTGTGTCTCCTACCTGTTGTCCAGTGTGTGTGTGTGACTCCTACCTGTGTCCAGTGTGTGTGACTCCTACCTGGTGTCCAGTGTGTGTGTCGTGACTCCTACCTGTTGTCCAGTGTGTGTGTGTGACTTACCTGTCGTCTGGTGTGTGTGTGTGACTCCTACCTGTTGTCCAGTGTGTGTGTGACTCCTACCTGTTGTCCAGTGTGTGTGTGTGACTCCTACCTGTCGTCCAGCTAGGTTGACACAGATGCGTTTTCTGAGGACCAGCTGCATGTTAGCAGGGTGTGAAAGCTGAACTACGACCCTGACTGTCAGGTACACAGGAGGTCAGCCGACGCGCCGCGACTCAACTGGGGACAGTCATGTACCGTAGAGTCCCACGCCGCCTCCGCACCAACCTGGGGAGGGGGATGATACATGCCTGGTTCAACATCTCGTCCCCTTTATTTTGATACACCTGAGAAAGGGGTCTGATAGGAATAAGCAGCTCGGCAGAGATCCCACCGTTGATTAACCGGTTCCAAACATCGGATCCTTTCAGATCTATGACAAGTGTCTTAAGAAAATACGGGGTGTTGATTTGGACCAGGAGGTCACTACTGGTGTTAGGGCCTCAGTCGGTTTCAGCTCCAGTTTGTGTCTTTAAGACAGTTAGCTCACCTCTTCATCGGAATGTTTGACGATGTGCAGGTCGAAGAACTCATCCTCATCCTCATGGTTCAGCACAGCGTCCAGACCTCCAGCCAGCGGAGCAGACAGGTTGTCCTGGAAATCATCAGCTAGAGAGAGACAGACAGAGACACAGAGAGAGAATCAGAAGAGAGAGAGAGACAGAGAGACAGACACAGAGAGAGAGACAGAGAGAGAGACACAGAGAGAGACAGAGAGACAGAGAGAGGGTTCAGAGTCAATGCCAAAAATACATCTGATTTAACCTTTATTTTGTCAATGCTGAGACCAAGGTGTCTTCATTAAGATCTTAGCTAACAGTTGATTAAATTATTCAAACATGTTTTTCTAGGCAAGACAATTTCAAGATCGACCTAAATAATTAAAAATCGACATGAGGGGGGGTCACCACCTTGGTGAAGAGGGAGCACACGGTCCGCCTTCCAAACTCTGGCGATAATCGCCAGATTAAAAATGTGTGTCAATGACTCTGCAACAGGAAGCTGCAGCATGAAAAGATCAAGCAAATCAGCCCCAGGATATATTGTTTTTAAGCAAGGCATCGAGCACATCACTAGTAGAACGTTGTTGAAGATAAAATAAACATTCAGTAGAAGTTGACTGATCTTCCAATGAGCCAACTGGAGTCTGAATGAAGGGCAGGTAGTTGACTGATCTTCCAATGAGCCAACTAGAGTCTGAATGAAGGGCAGGTAGTTGACTGGCTGGCTGACCAGGGTCAATTAAAACACAGTTTCTTTCGAATAAAAAGCCTACCAAAATAAAATGCTTTTCAAAGCATCACTTCTCATTTCTTTCAGTACTGATGCCAGTCTGACAACTTTCTTAGGCAGGGAAGGAGAAGAATTTCCATGCTTCAGTTCATTAAACAGTTTAGAAAATGTAGATGAACCTGCAGCAGTCAGATAGAAATTAGAAAATAGAGTAGCTTGATTTAGCTTTCTTAACTGAGGAGGCACACCTCTCTCTTAATTGAAGAGGCACACCTATTTCTTAATTGAGGAGGCACACCTTTCTCTTAATTGAAGAGGCACACTCTCTCTCTTAATTGAAGAGGCACACTCTCTCTTAATTGAAGAGGCACACCTCTTTCTAAATTGAGGAGGCACACCTCTCTCTTAATTGAGGAGGCACACCTCTCTCTTAATTGAGGAGGCACACCTCTCTCTTAATTGAGGAGGCACACCTCTCTCTTAAGAAACTCTGGGGGCGCTATTTCATTTTTGGATGAAAAACGTTCCCGTTTTAAACAAGATATTTTGTCACAAAAAGATGCTCGACTATGCATATAATTGATAGCTTTGGAAAGAAAACACTCTGAATTTTCCAGAACTGCAAAGATATTGTCTGTGAGTGCCCTAGAACAGGAGCTACAAGCAAAACCAAGATGAAACTGCAACCAGGAAATGAGCAGGATTTTTGAGGCTCTGTTTTCCATTGTCTCCTTATATGGCTGTGAATGCGACAGGAATGCGCCTGCCCTATCTATCGTTTCCCCAAGGTGTCTGCAGCATTGTGACGTATTTGTAGGCATATCATTGGAAGATTGACCATAAGAGACTACATTTTCCAGGTGTCCGCCCGGTGTCCTCCTTCGAAATTGGTGCGTCATTTTCAGCTGCTGGTATTTTTCCATGGGATTCTGAGGGAAAGCAGGCTTCCACGAACGGCATATCAATGAAGAGATATGTGAAAAAACACCTTGAGGATTGATTCTAAACAACGTTTGCCATGTTTCGGTCGATATTATGGAGTTAATTCGGAAAAAGTTTGACGTTTTGGTGACTGAATTTTCGGTTCGGTAGCCAAATGTGATGTACAAAACGGAGCGATTTCTCCTACACAAAGATTCTTTCAGGAAAAACTGAACATTTGCTATGTAACTGAGAGTCTCCTCATTGAAAACATCCGAAGTTCTTCAAAGGTAAATTATTTTATTTATTTGGTTATCTGGTTTTTGTGAAAATGTTGCGTGCTAAATGCTACGCAAAATGCTAAGCTAGCTTGCAATACTCTTACACAAATGCTTGATTTGCTATGGTTCAAAAGCATATTTTGAAAATCTGAGATGACAGTGTTGTTAAGAAAAGGCTAAGCTTGAGAGCAGGCATATTATTTTCATTTCATTTGCGATTTTCAGAAATCGTTAACGTTGCGTTATGCTAATGAGCCTGAGGCTGTATTCACGATCCCGGATCCGGGATGGGTAGTATCAAGAGGTTAATTGAGGAGGCACACCCATTTCTAAATTGAGGAGGCACACCTATTTCTTAACTGCCTGAAATGCTGCCAATTAGTTTTTCTAACATGAAGAAGGGAGAGTGAAGAAGGGAGAGTGAAGGAGAGAGGAAAAGAGAGAAGGGAAGAGGAGAAAAGAGCAGAACGTACCACTAAGGTCCAGGAAGAGGACAGGAATGTGAGTCTCCATCCCAGGAACAGGGACTCTGGAATAGGGGGAAATTAACCAATCAGAACACTGGGAGCTCACAGCTACACCCCCCCCCCCTCCCCAACACACACACCCTCTACCTCTCTGCGGGGGCTCCAGGGATCCCGCTACCAGCCGAAGGTAACAGGACGGCGTTACGTTCCTCTGTCAGGGTCAAACGCCACTCCAACAGCTGGGCCTCCCTCTCCACGTCATCCTCTGACTTATCTACACACACACACACACACACATGACCATATTCACTGATTATAGTCTTGTCAAACTGCTCAACAGAAAGCTCCAGACAGAGCAATCAGACAGAGGCTTTGAATATGACTGGACTTGAGACAGCAGTCAGGAGGACAGGTCATCAATACGCTCGGTGTGTAATGTAGTGTGTGTCGTGAGGAGGTCATCAATACGCTCGGTGTGTAATGTAATGTGTGTCGTGAGGAGGTCATCAATACGCTCGGTGTGTAATGTAGTGTGTGTCGTGGAGGAGGTCATCAATACGCTCGGTGTGTAATGTAGTGTGTGTCGTGAGGAGGTCATCAATACGCTCGGTGTGTAATGTAGTGTGTGTCGTGAGGAGGTCATCAATACGCTCGGTGTGTAATGTAGTGTGTGTCGTGAGGAGGTCATCAATACGCTCGGTGTGTAATGTAATGTGTGTCGTGAGGAGGTCATCAATACGCTCGGTGTGTAATGTAGTGTGTGTCGTGAGGAGGTCATCAATACGCTCGGTGTGTAATGTAATGTGTGTCGTGAGGAGGTCATCAATACGCTCGGTGTGTAATGTAGTGTGTTTGTCAGGGCTCACCGGGCTTTTGGACCATCTTCTGCAGGTGCTGGTCCAGGTACTCTTGTCTCGTAGTGAGAGTGGTCAGCCATTGGTCCCTCAACCTCTCCAGATCAACTTCCTGCAGACACACACACACACACACACACCAGCTCTATCCCTCCTATATAGATAGTCTTCTCCTACACAGACTCAAACCTCAGCCCTGGTACTATCTGAACTTATCCAATAAGAACAACATTTCTGTTGTTTCGGTACGGTGTGCACAACTGAAAAAAACCTGTGACTACTTTCCTCAACTCCACTCACGGGGAGAATCTCCTCCTCCACTCAACTCACGGGGAGAATCTCCTCCTCCACTCAACTCACGGGGAGAATCTCCTCCTCCACTCAACTCACGGGGAGAATCTCCTCCTCCACTCAACTCACGGGGAGAATCTCCTCCTCCCTCCACTCAACTCACGGGGAGAATCTCCTCCTCCCTCCACTCAACTCACGGGGAGAATCTCCTCCTCCCTCCACTCAACTCACGGGGAGAATCTCCTCCGCCCTCCACTCAACTCACGGGGAGAATCTCCTCCGCCCTCCACTCAACTCACGGGGAGAATCTCCTCCGCCCTCCACTCAACTCACGGGGAGAATCTCCTCCGCCCTCCACTCAACTCACGGGGAGAATCTCCTCCGCCCTCCACTCAACTCACGGGGAGAATCTCCTCCGCCCTCCACTCAACTCACGGGGAGAATCTCCTCCGCCCTCAACTCAACTCACGGGGAGAATCTCCTCCGCCCTCCACTCAACTCACGGGGAGAATCTCCTCCGCCCTCCACTCAACTCACGGGGAGAATCTCCTCCGCCCTCCACTCAACTCACGGGGAGAATCTCCTCCGCCCTCCACTCAACTCACGGGAGAATCTCCTCCGCCCTCCACTCAACTCACGGGGAGAATCTCCTCCGCCCTCCACTCAACTCACGGGGAGAATCTCCTCCGCCCTCCACTCAACTCACGGGGAGAATCTCCTCCGCCCTCCACTCAACTCACGGGGAGAATCTCCTCCGCCCTCCACTCAACTCACGGGGAGAATCTCCTCCGCCCTCCACTCAACTCACGGGGAGAATCTCCTCCGCCCTCCACTCAACTCACGGGGAGAATCTCCTCCGCCCTCCACTCAACTCACGGGGAGAATCTCCTCCGCCCTCCACTCAACTCACGGGGAGAATCTCCTCCGCCCTCCACTCAACTCACGGGAGAATCTCCTCCGCCCTCCACTCAACTCACGGGGAGAATCTCCTCCGCCCTCCACTCAACTCACGGGGAGAATCTCCTCCGCCCTCCACTCAACTCACGGGGAGAATCTCCTCCGCCCTCCACTCAACTCACGGGGAGAATCTCCTCCGCCCTCCACTCAACTCACGGGGAGAATCTCCTCCGCCCTCCACTCAACTCACGGGGAGAATCTCCTCCGCCCTCCACTCAACTCACGGGGAGAATCTCCTCCGCCCCTCCACTCAACTCACGGGGAGAATCTCCTCCGCCCTCCACTCAACTCACGGGGAGAATCTCCTCCGCCCCTCCACTCAACTCACGGGGAGAATCTCCTCCGCCCTCCACTCAACTCACGGGGAGAATCTCCTCCTCCCTCCACTCAACTCACGGGGAGAATCTCCTCCGCCCTCCACTCAACTCACGGGGAGAATCTCCTCCGCCCTCCACTCAACTCACGGGAGAATCTCCTCCGCCCTCCACTCAACTCACGGGGAGAATCTCCTCCGCCCTCCACTCAACTCACGGGGAGAATCTCCTCCGCCCTCCACTCAACTCACGGGGAGAATCTCCTCCGCCTCCACTCAACTCACGGGGAGAATCTCCTCCGCCCTCCACTCAACTCACGGGGAGAATCTCCTCCGCCCTCCACTCAACTCACGGGGAGAATCTCCTCCGCCTCCACTCAACTCACGGGAGAATCTCCTCCGCCTCCACTCAACTCACGGGGAGAATCTCCTCCTTCCTCCACTCAACTCACGGGGAGAATCTCCTCCTTCCTCCACTCAACTCACGGGGAGAATCTCCTCCTTCCTCCACTCAACTCACGGGGAGAATCTCCTCCGCCCTCCACTCAACTCACGGGGAGAATCTCAACTGCATTTCCTTTATTCCTTTCTCTCTCCTCTCCTTATCAAAGCCCATTGGATGAGAAGATCAGAGGGGAGGAACCTCTGACATTTCAATCCAATGGGCTTTGAGAAGGAGGAGAGGAGTGAGGACACGAGGAGTCAAGGAAATACAATTGAGGTTCTCCCAATGTCTCAGACTACCATAAACTGATTCCAATCCGTGTTACCTGATAGCTGTCCATGTCCTCATCCGAAGGGCGGGCCTGCCGAACTTCCACGTTGCCGATGGAAACAGAGAGGATTTTTGTGGCAATGAGAGGCATGGTGCCCGAGTCCTTAACGGACCGGACCACCACCTGAACACGACGAGACTGGCCCTGGGAAGGAGGAGACAGGGATCAGGTTAGAGACTGGCCCTGGGGAGGGGGACAGGGTTCAGGTTACAGACTGACCCTAGGGAGGGGGAGACAGGGATCAGGTTACAGACTGGCCCTGGGGAGGGGGAGACAGGGATCAGGTTACAGACTGGCCCTGGGGAGGGGGAGACAGGGATCAGGTTAGAGACTGGCCCTGGGGAGGGGGAGACAGGGATCAGGTTACAGACTGGCCCTGGGGAGGAGGAGACAGGGATCAGGTTACAGACTGGCCCTGGGGAGGGGGAGACAGGGATCAGGTTACAGACTGGCCCTGGGGAGGGGGGGACAGGGTTCAGGTTAGAGACTGGCCCTGGGGAGGGGGAGACAGGGTTCAGGTTAGAGACTGACCCTAGGGAGGGGGAGACAGGGATCAGGTTACAGACTGGCCCTGGGGAGGGAGACAGGGATCAGGTTACAGACTGGCCCTGGGGAGGGGGAGACAGGGTTCAGGTTAGAGACTGGCCCTGGGGGAGGGGGAGACAGGGTTCAGGTTAGAGACTGGCCCTGGGGAGGAGGAGACAGGGTTCAGGTTACAGACTGGCCCTGGGGAGGGGAGACAGGGATCAGGTTAGAGACTGGCCCTGGGGAGGGGAGACAGGGATCAGGTTAGAGACTGGCCCTGGGGAGGGGACAGGGTTCAGGTTAGAGACTGGCCCTTGGGAGGAGTAGACAGGGATCAGGTTAGAGACTGGCCCTGGGGAGGGGGAGACAGGGATCAGGTTAGAGACTGGCCCTGGGAAGGAGGAGACAGGGATCAGGTTAGAGACTGGCCCTGGGGAGGAGGAGACAGGGATCAGGTTAGAGACTGGCCCTGGAGAGGGGGAGACAGGGATCAGGTTAGAGACTGGCCCTGGGGAGGAGGAGACAGGGATCAGGTTAGAGACTGGCCCTGGGAAGGAGGAGACAGGGATCAGGTTAGAGACTGGCCCTGGGAAGGAGGAGACAGGGATCAGGTTACAGACTGGCCCTGGGGAGGTGGAGACAGGGATCAGGTTAGAGACTGGCCCTGGGAAGGAGGAGACAGGGATCAGGTTACAGACTGGCCCTGGGGAGGAGGAGACAGGGATCAGGTTACAGACTGGCCCTGGGGAGGTGGAGACAGGGATCAGGTTAGAGACTGGCCCTGGGGAGGGGGAGACAGGGTTCAGGTTAGAGACTGGCCCTGGGGAGGAGGAGACAGGGATCAGGTTAGAGACTGGCCCTGGGGAGGAGGAGACAGGGATCAGGTTACAGACTGGCCCTGGGGAGGTGGAGACAGGGATCAGGTTAGAGACTGGCCCTGGGGAGGAGGAGACAGGGATCAGGTTAGAGACTGGCCCTGGGGAGGAGGAGACAGGGATCAGGTTACAGACTGGCCCTGGGGAGGTGGAGACAGGGATCAGGTTAGAGACTGGCCCTGGGGAGGGGGAGACAGGGTTCAGGTTAGAGACTGGCCCTGGGGAGGAGGAGACAGGGATCAGGTTAGAGACTGGCCCTGGGGAGGGGGAGACAGGGTTCAGGTTAGAGACTGGCCCTGGGGAGGGGGACAGGGTTCAGGTTAGAGACTGGCCCTGGGGAGGGAGACAGGGATCAGGTTACAGACTGGCCCTGGGGAGGTGGAGACAGGGATCAGGTTAGAGACTGGCCCTGGGAAGGAGGAGACAGGGATCAGGTTACAGACTGGCCCTGGGGAGGGGGACAGGGTTCAGGTTAGAGACTGGCCCTGGGGAGGGAGACAGGGATCAGGTTACAGACTGGCCCTGGGGAGGTGGAGACAGGGATCAGGTTAGAGACTGGCCCTGGGAAGGAGGAGACAGGGATCAGGTTAGAGACTGGCCCTGGGGAGGAGGAGACAGGGATCAGGTTACAGACTGGCCCTGGGGAGGGGGAGACAGGGATCAGGTTACAGACTGGCCCTGGGGAGGGGGAGACAGGGATCAGGTTACAGACTGGCCCTGGGGAGGGGGGACAGGGTTCAGGTTAGAGACTGGCCCTGGGGAGGGGGAGACAGGGTTCAGGTTAGAGACTGACCCTAGGGAGGGGGAGACAGGGATCAGGTTACAGACTGGCCCTGGGGAGGGAGACAGGGATCAGGTTACAGACTGGCCCTGGGGAGGGGGAGACAGGGTTCAGGTTAGAGACTGGCCCTGGGGAGGGGGAGACAGGGATCAGGTTAGAGACTGGCCCTGGGGAGGGGGACAGGGTTCAGGTTAGAGACTGGCCCTTGGGAGGAGTAGACAGGGATCAGGTTAGAGACTGGCCCTGGGGAGGGGGAGACAGGGATCAGGTTAGAGACTGGCCCTGGGAAGGAGGAGACAGGGATCAGGTTAGAGACTGGCCCTGGGGAGGAGGAGACAGGGATCAGGTTAGAGACTGGCCCTGGAGAGGGGGAGACAGGGATCAGGTTAGAGACTGGCCCTGGGAAGGAGGAGACAGGGATCAGGTTACAGACTGGCCCTGGGGAGGTGGAGACAGGGATCAGGTTAGAGACTGGCCCTGGGGAGGAGGAGACAGGGATCAGGTTAGAGACTGGCCCTGGGGAGGAGGAGACAGGGATCAGGTTACAGACTGGCCCTGGGGAGGTGGAGACAGGGATCAGGTTAGAGACTGGCCCTGGGGAGGGGGACAGGGTTCAGGTTAGAGACTGGCCCTGGGGAGGAGGAGACAGGGATCAGGTTAGAGACTGGCCCTGGGGAGGGTGAGACAGGGTTCAGGTTAGAGACTGGCCCTGGGGAGGGGGACAGGGTTCAGGTTAGAGACTGGCCCTGGGGAGGGAGACAGGGATCAGGTTACAGACTGGCCCTGGGGAGGTGGAGACAGGGATCAGGTTAGAGACTGGCCCTGGGAAGGAGGAGACAGGGATCAGGTTACAGACTGGCCCTGGGGAGGGGGACAGGGTTCAGGTTAGAGACTGGCCCTGGGGAGGGAGACAGGGATCAGGTTACAGACTGGCCCTGGGGAGGTGGAGACAGGGATCAGGTTAGAGACTGGCCCTGGGAAGGAGGAGACAGGGATCAGGTTAGAGACTGGCCCTGGGGAGGAGGAGACAGGGATCAGGTTACAGACTGGCCCTGGGGGAGGGGAGACAGGGATCAGGTTACAGACTGGCCCTGGGGAGGGGGAGACAGGGATCAGGTTACAGACTGGCCCTGGGGAGGGGGGACAGGGTTCAGGTTAGAGACTGGCCCTGGGGAGGGGGAGACAGGGTTCAGGTTAGAGACTGACCCTAGGGAGGGGGAGACAGGGATCAGGTTACAGACTGGCCCTGGGGAGGGAGACAGGGATCAGGTTACAGACTGGCCCTGGGGAGGGGGAGACAGGGTTCAGGTTAGAGACTGGCCCTGGGGAGGGGGAGACAGGGTTCAGGTTAGAGACTGGCCCTGGGGAGGAGGAGACAGGGTTCAGGTTACAGACTGGCCCTGGGGAGGGGGAGACAGGGATCAGGTTAGAGACTGGCCCTGGGGAGGGGGAGACAGGGATCAGGTTAGAGACTGGCCCTGGGGAGGGGGACAGGGTTCAGGTTAGAGACTGGCCCTTGGGAGGAGTAGACAGGGATCAGGTTAGAGACTGGCCCTGGGGAGGGGGAGACAAGGTTCAGGTTAGAGACTGGCCCTGGGGAGGGGGACAGGGTTCAGGTTACAGACTGACCCTAGGGAGGGGGAGACAGGGATCAGGTTAGAGACTGGCCCTGGGGAGGGGGAGACAGGGTTCAGGTGACAGACTGGCCCTGGGGAGGAGGAGACAGGGATCAGGTTAGAGACTGGCCCTGGGGAGGTGGACAGGGATTAGGTTAGAGACTGGCCCTGGGGGGGGAGACAGGGATCAGGTTAGAGACTGGCCCTGGGGAGGGGGAGACAGGGATCAGGTTAGAGACTGGCCCTGGGGAGGGGGAGACAGGGATCAGGTTAGAGACTGGCCCTGGGGAGGGGAGACAGGGATCAGGTTAGAGACTGGCCCTGGGGAGGAGGAGACAGGGATCAGGTTAGAGACTGGCCCTGGGGAGGAGGAGACAGGGATCAGGTTAGAGACTGGCCCTGGGGAGGGGGAGACAGGGTTCAGGTTATAGACTGGCCCTGGGGAGGGGGAGACAGGGTTCAGGTTAGAGACTGGCCCTGGGGAGGGGGAGACAGGGATCAGGTTAGAGACTGGGCCCTGGGGAGGGGGAGACAGGGATCAGGTTAGAGACTGGCCCTGGGGAGGGGGAGACAGGGATCAGGTTAGAGACTGGCCCTGGGGAGGGGGAGACAGGGATCAGGTTAGAGACTGGCCCTGGGGAGGGGGAGACAGGGATCAGGTTAGAGACTGGCCCTGGGGAGGGGAGACAGGGATCAGGTTAGAGACTGGCCCTGGGGAGGGGGAGACAGGGATCAGGTTAGAGACTGGCCCTGGGGAGGGGGAGACAGGGATCAGGTTAGAGACTGGCCCTGGGGAGGGGGAGACAGGGATCAGGTTAGAGACTGGCCCTGGGGAGGGAGACAGGGATCAGGTTAGAGACTGGCCCTGGGGAGGGGGAGACAGGGATCAGGTTAGAGACTGGCCCTGGGGAGGGGGAGACAGGGTTCAGGTTACAGACTGGCCCTGGGGAGGGGAGACAGGGATCAGGTTAGAGACTGGCCCTGGGGAGGGGAGACAGGGTTCAGGTTACAGACTGGCCCTGGGGAGGGGGAGACAGGGTTCAGGTTAGAGACTGGCCCTGGGGAGGGGGAGACAGGGATCAGGTTAGAGACTGGCCCTGGGGAGGGGGACAGGGTTCAGGTTAGAGACTGGCCCTGGGGAGGGGAGACAGGGTTCAGGTTAGAGACTGGCCCTGGGGAGGGGAGACAGGGTTCAGGTTAGAGACTGGCCCTGGGGAGGGGGAGACAGGGTTCAGGTTAGAGACTGGCCCTGGGGAGGGAGACAGGGTTCAGGTTAGAGACTGGCCCTGGGGAGGGGGACAGGGTTCAGGTTAGAGACTGGCCCTGGGGAGGGGGAGACAGGGATCAGGTTAGAGACTGGCCCTGGGAAGGAGGAGACAGGGATCAGGTTAGAGACTGGCCCTGGGGAGGGGGAGACAGGGTTCAGGTTAGAGACTGGCCCTGGGGAGGGGGAGACAGGGATCAGGTTACAGACTGGCCCTGGGGAGGAGGAGACAGGGATCAGGTTAGAGACTGGCCCTGGGGAGGGGGAGACAGGGTTCAGGTGACAGACTGGCCCTGGGGAGGAGGAGACAGGGATCAGGTTAGAGACTGGCCCTGGGGAGGTGGACAGGGATTAGGTTAGAGACTGGCCCTGGGGAGGGGGAGACAGGGATCAGGTTAGAGACTGGCCCTGGGGGAGGGGAGACAGGGATCAGGTTAGAGACTGGCCCTGGGGAGGGGGAGACAGGGATCAGGTTAGAGACTGGCCCTGGGGAGGGGAGACAGGGATCAGGTTAGAGACTGGCCCTGGGGAGGAGGAGACAGGGATTAGGTTAGAGACTGGCCCTGGGGAGGAGGAGACAGGGATCAGGTTAGAGACTGGCCCTGGGGAGGGGGAGACAGGGTTCAGGTTAGAGACTGGCCCTGGGGAGGGGGAGACAGGGTTCAGGTTAGAGACTGGCCCTGGGGAGGGGGAGACAGGGATCAGGTTAGAGACTGGGCCCTGGGGAGGGGGAGACAGGGATCAGGTTAGAGACTGGCCCTGGGGAGGGGGAGACAGGGATCAGGTTAGAGACTGGCCCTGGGGGGGGAGACAGGGATCAGGTTAGAGACTGGCCCTGGGAGGGGGAGACAGGGATCAGGTTAGAGACTGGCCCTGGGGAGGGGGAGACAGGGATCAGGTTAGAGACTGGCCCTGGGGAGGGGGAGACAGGGATCAGGTTAGAGACTGGCCCTGGGGAGGGGGAGACAGGGATCAGGTTAGAGACTGGCCCTGGGGAGGGAGACAGGGATCAGGTTAGAGACTGGCCCTGGGGAGGGGGAGACAGGGATCAGGTTAGAGACTGGCCCTGGGGAGGGGGAGACAGGGTTCAGGTTACAGACTGGCCCTGGGGAGGGGGAGACAGGGATCAGGTTAGAGACTGGCCCTGGGGAGGGGAGACAGGGTTCAGGTTACAGACTGGCCCTGGGGAGGGGGAGACAGGGTTCAGGTTAGAGACTGGCCCTGGGGAGGGGAGACAGGGATCAGGTTAGAGACTGGCCCTGGGGAGGGGGACAGGGTTCAGGTTAGAGACTGGCCCTGGGGAGGGGGAGACAGGGTTCAGGTTAGAGACTGGCCCTGGGGAGGGGGAGACAGGGTTCAGGTTAGAGACTGGCCCTGGGGAGGGGGAGACAGGGTTCAGGTTAGAGACTGGCCCTGGGGAGGGGGAGACAGGGTTCAGGTTAGAGACTGGCCCTGGGGAGGGGGACAGGGTTCAGGTTAGAGACTGGCCCTGGGGAGGGGGAGACAGGGATCAGGTTAGAGACTGGCCCTGGGAAGGAGGAGACAGGGATCAGGTTAGAGACTGGCCCTGGGGAGGGGAGACAGGGTTCAGGTTAGAGACTGGCCCTGGGAAGGGGGAGACAGGGTTCAGGTTACAGACTGGCCCTGGGGAGGAGGAGACAGGGATCAGGTTAGAGACTGGCCCTGGGGAGGTGGACAGGGATTAGGTTAGAGACTGGCCCTGGGGAGGGGGAGACAGGGATCAGGTTAGAGACTGGCCCTGGGGGGGGAGACAGGGATCAGGTTAGAGACTGGCCCTGGGGAGGGGGAGACAGGGATCAGGTTAGAGACTGGCCCTGGGAGGGGGAGACAGGGATCAGGTTAGAGACTGGCCCTGGGGAGGAGGAGACAGGGATCAGGTTAGAGACTGGCCCTGGGGAGGAGGAGACAGGGATCAGGTTAGAGACTGGCCCTGGGGAGGGGGAGACAGGGTTCAGGTTATAGACTGGCCCTGGGGAGGGGGAGACAGGGTTCAGGTTAGAGACTGGCCCTGGGGAGGGGAGACAGGGATCAGGTTAGAGACTGGGCCCTGGGGAGGGGGAGACAGGGATCAGGTTAGAGACTGGCCCTGGGGAGGGGAGACAGGGATCAGGTTAGAGACTGGCCCTGGGGGAGGGGGAGACAGGGATCAGGTTAGAGACTGGCCCTGGGGAGGGGGAGACAGGGATCAGGTTAGAGACTGGCCCTGGGGAGGGGAGACAGGGATCAGGTTAGAGACTGGCCCTGGGGAGGGGGAGACAGGGTTCAGGTTAGAGACTGGCCCTGGGGAGGGGGAGACAGGGATCAGGTTAGAGACTGGGCCCTGGGGAGGGGGAGACAGGGATCAGGTTAGAGACTGGCCCTGGGGAGGGGGAGACAGGGTTCAGGTTACAGACTGGCCCTGGGGAGGAGGAGACAGGGATCAGGTTAGAGACTGGCCCTGGGGAGGAGGAGACAGGGATCAGGTTAGAGACTGGCCCTGGGGAGGGGGAGACAGGGTTCAGTTTAGAGACTGGCCCTGGGGAGGAGGAGACAGGGATCAGGTTAGAGACTGGCCCTGGGGAGGGGGAGACAGGGATCAGGTTACAGACTGGCCCTGGGGAGGTGGAGACAGGGATCAGGTTAGAGACTGGCCCTGGGGAGGGGGAGACAGGGATCAGGTTAGAGACTGGCCCTGGGGAGGTGGAGACAGGGATCAGGTTAGAGACTGGCCCTGGGGAGGGGGAGACAGGGATCAGGTTAGAGACTGGCCCTGGGGAGGGGAGACAGGGTTCAGGTTAGAGACTGGCCCTGGGGAGGGGGAGACAGGGATCAGGTTACACACTGGCCCTGGGGAGGGGAGACAGGGATCAGGTTAGAGACTGGCCCTGGGGGAGGGGGAGACAGGGATCAGGTTAGAGACTGGCCCTGGGGAGGGGGAGACAGGGATCAGGTTAGAGACTGGCCCTGGGGAGGGGGAGACAGGGTTCAGGTTAGAGACTGGCCCTGGGGAGGGGGAGACAGGGTTCAGGTTAGAGACTGGCCCTGGGGAGGGGGAGACAGGGTTCAGGTTAGAGACTGGCCCTGGGGAGGGGGAGACAGGGATCAGGTTAGAGACTGGCCCTGGGGAGGAGGAGACAGGGATCCGGTTAGAGACTGGCCCTGGGGAGGGGAGACAGGGTTCAGGTTAGAGACTGGCCCTGGGGAGGGGGAGACAGGGATCAGGTTACAGACTGGCCCTGGGGAGGGGAGACAGGGTTCAGGTTAGAGACTGGCCCTGGGGAGGGGGAGACAGGGATCAGGTTACAGACTGGCCCTGGGGAGGAGAGACAGGGTTCAGGTTAGAGACTGGCCCTGGGGAGGGGGACAGGGTTCAGGTTAGAGACTGGCCCTGGGGAGGGGAGACAGGGTTCAGGTTAGAGACTGGCCCTGGGGAGGGGACAGGGTTCAGGTTAGAGACTGGCCCTGGGGGGGGGGAGACAGGGATCAGGTTAGAGACTGGCCCTGGGGAGGAGGAGACAGGGATCAGGTTAGAGACTGGCCCTGGGGAGGGGAGACAGGGATCAGGTTAGAGACTGGCCCTGGGGAGGGGGAGACAGGGTTCAGGTTAGAGACTGGCCCTGGGGAGGGGAGACAGGGATCAGGTTAGAGACTGGCCCTGGGGAGGGGGAGACAGGGTTCAGGTTAGAGACTGGCCCTGGGGAGGGGGACAGGGATCAGGTTAGAGACTGGCCCTGGGGAGGGGGACAGGGATCAGGTTAGAGACTGGCCCTGGGGAGGGGGAGACAGGGATCAGGTTACAGACTGGCCCTGGGGAGGGGGAGACAGGGATCAGGTTAGAGACTGGCCCTGGGGAGGAGGAGACAGGGTTCAGGTTACAGACTGGCCCTGGGGAGGGGGAGACAGGGATCAGGTTAGAGACTGGCCCTGGGGAGGGGAGACAGGGATCAGGTTAGAGACTGGCCCTGGGGAGGGGGACAGGGTTCAGGTTAGAGACTGGCCCTTGGGAGGAGTAGACAGGGATCAGGTTAGAGACTGGCCCTGGGGAGGGGGAGACAAGGTTCAGGTTAGAGACTGGCCCTGGGGAGGGGGACAGGGTTCAGGTTACAGACTGACCCTAGGGAGGGGGAGACAGGGGATCAGGTTAGAGACTGGCCCTGGGGAGGGGGACAGGGTTCAGGTTAGAGACTGGCCCTGGGGAGGGGGAGACAGGGATCAGGTTAGAGACTGGCCCTGGGGAGGGGACAGGGTTCAGGTTACAGACTGGCCCTGGGGAGGGAGACAGGGTTCAGGTTAGAGACTGGCCCTGGGGAGGGGGAGACAGGGACCAGGTTAGAGACTGGCCCTGGGGAGGGGGAGACAGGGTTCAGGTTAGAGACTGGCCCTGGGGAGGGGGAGACAGGGATCAGGTTACACACTGGCCCTGGGGAGGGGAGACAGGGATCAGGTTAGAGACTGGCCCTGGGGAGGGGGAGACAGGGATCAGGTTAGAGACTGGCCCTGGGGAGGGGGAGACAGGGATCAGGTTAGAGACTGGCCCTGGGGAGGGGAGACAGGGTTCAGGTTAGAGACTGGCCCTGGGGAGGGGGAGACAGGGTTCAGGTTAGAGACTGGCCCTGGGGAGGGGGAGACAGGGTTCAGGTTAGAGACTGGCCCTGGGGAGGGGGAGACAGGGATCAGGTTAGAGACTGGCCCTGGGGAGGGGGAGACAGGGTTCAGGTTAGAGACTGGCCCTGGGGAGGGGGAGACAGGGATCAGGTTACACACTGGCCCTGGGGAGGGGAGACAGGGATCAGGTTAGAGACTGGCCCTGGGGAGGGGAGACAGGGATCAGGTTAGAGACTGGCCCTGGGGAGGGGGAGACAGGGATCAGGTTAGAGACTGGCCCTGGGGAGGGGAGACAGGGTTCAGGTTAGAGACTGGCCCTGGGGAGGGGAGACAGGGTTCAGGTTAGAGACTGGCCCTGGGGAGGGGAGACAGGGTTCAGGTTAGAGACTGGCCCTGGGGAGGGGGAGACAGGGATCAGGTTAGAGACTGGCCCTGGGGAGGAGGAGACAGGGATCCGGTTAGAGACTGGCCCTGGGGAGGGGGAGACAGGGTTCAGGTTAGAGACTGGCCCTGGGGAGGGGGAGACAGGGATCAGGTTACAGACTGGCCCTGGGGAGGGGAGACAGGGTTCAGGTTAGAGACTGGCCCTGGGGAGGGGGAGACAGGGATCAGGTTACAGACTGGCCCTGGGGAGGAGGAGACAGGGTTCAGGTTAGAGACTGGCCCTGGGGAGGGGACAGGGTTCAGGTTAGAGACTGGCCCTGGGGAGGGGGAGACAGGGTTCAGGTTAGAGACTGGCCCTGGGGAGGGGGACAGGGTTCAGGTTAGAGACTGGCCCTGGGGAGGGGGAGACAGGGATCAGGTTAGAGACTGGCCCTGGGGAGGAGGAGACAGGGATCAGGTTAGAGACTGGCCCTGGGGAGGGGGAGACAGGGATCAGGTTAGAGACTGGCCCTGGGGAGGGGGAGACAGGGTTCAGGTTAGAGACTGGCCCTGGGGAGGGGGAGACAGGGATCAGGTTAGAGACTGGCCCTGGGGAGGGGGAGACAGGGTTCAGGTTAGAGACTGGCCCTGGGGAGGGGGACAGGGATCAGGTTAGAGACTGGCCCTGGGGAGGGGGACAGGGATCAGGTTAGAGACTGGCCCTGGGAGGGGGAGACAGGGATCAGGTTACAGACTGGCCCTGGGGAGGGGGAGACAGGGTTCAGGTTACAGACTGGCCCTGGGGAGGGGGAGACAGGGATCAGGTTAGAGACTGGCCCTGGGGAGGGGGAGACAGGGATCAGGTTAGAGACTGGCCCTGGGGAGGGGGACAGGGTTCAGGTTAGAGACTGGCCCTGGGGAGGGGGAGACAGGGATCAGGTTAGAGACTGGCCCTGGGGAGGAGGAGACAGGGATCAGGTTAGAGACTGGCCCTGGGGAGGGGGAGACAGGGATCAGGTTAGAGACTGGCCCTGGGGAGGGGGAGACAGGGTTCAGGTTAGAGACTGGCCCTGGGGAGGGGAGACAGGGATCAGGTTAGAGACTGGCCCTGGGGAGGGGGGAGACAGGGTTCAGGTTAGAGACTGGCCCTGGGGAGGGGGACAGGGATCAGGTTAGAGACTGGCCCTGGGGAGGGGGACAGGGATCAGGTTAGAGACTGGCCCTGGGGAGGGGAGACAGGGATCAGGTTACAGACTGGCCCTGGGGAGGGGAGACAGGGATCAGGTTAGAGACTGGCCCTGGGGAGGAGGAGACAGGGATCAGGTTACAGACTGGCCCTGGGGAGGGGGAGACAGGGATCAGGTTAGAGACTGGCCCTGGGGAGGGGGAGACAGGGATCAGGTTAGAGACTGGCCCTGGGGAGGGGGACAGGGTTCAGGTTAGAGACTGGCCCTTGGGAGGAGTAGACAGGGATCAGGTTAGAGACTGGCCCTGGGGAGGGGGAGACAAGGTTCAGGTTAGAGACTGGCCCTGGGGAGGGGGACAGGGTTCAGGTTACAGACTGACCCTAGGGAGGGGGAGACAGGGATCAGGTTAGAGACTGGCCCTGGGGAGGGGGACAGGGTTCAGGTTAGAGACTGGCCCTGGGGAGGGGGAGACAGGGATCAGGTTAGAGACTGGCCCTGGGGAGGGGGACAGGGTTCAGGTTACAGACTGGCCCTGGGGAGGGAGACAGGGTTCAGGTTAGAGACTGGCCCTGGGGAGGGGGAGACAGGGATCAGGTTAGAGACTGGCCCTGGGGAGGAGGAGACAGGGTTCAGGTTAGAGACTGGCCCTGGGGAGGGAGACAGGGTTCAGGTTAGAGACTGGTCCTGGGGAGGGGAGACAGGGATCAGGTTAGAGACTGGCCCTGGGGAGGGAGACAGGGATCAGGTTAGAGACTGGCCCTGGGGAGGGGAGACAGGGATCAGGTTAGAGACTGGCCCTGGGGAGGGGGAGACAGGGTTCAGGTTACAGACTGGCCCTGGGGAGGGGAGACAGGGATCAGGTTAGAGACTGGCCCTGGGGAGGGGAGACAGGGTTCAGGTTACAGACTGGCCCTGGGGAGGGGAGACAGGGTTCAGGTTAGAGACTGGCCCTGGGGAAGGGACAGGGTTCAGGTTAGAGACTGGCCCTGGGGAGGGGAGACAGGGTTCAGGTTACAGACTGGCCCTGGGGAGGGGGAGACAGGGTTCAGGTTATAGACTGGCCCTGGGGAAGGGGAGACAGGATCAGTTTACAGACTGGCCCTGGGGAGGGGGGAGACAGGGATCAGGTTACAGACTGGCCCTGGGGAGGGGGAGACAGGGATCAGGTTAGAGACTGGCCCTGGGGAGGGGAGACAGGGATCAGGTTAGAGACTGGCCCTGGGAAGGGGGAGACAGGGTTCAGGTTAGAGACTGGCCCTGGGGAGGGGGAGACAGGGTTCAGGTTAGAGACTGGCCCTGGGGAGGGGGAGACAGGGATCAGGTTAGAGACTGGCCCTGGGGAGGGGGAGACAGGGTTCAGGTTAGAGACTGGCCCTGGGGAGGGGAGACAGGGTTCAGGTTAGAGACTGGCCCTGGGGAGGGGAGACAGGGATCAGGTTAGAGACTGGCCCTGGGGAGGGGGAGACAGGGATCAGTTTAGAGACTGGCCCTGGGGAGGAGGAGACAGGGTTCAGGTTAGAGACTGGCCCTGGGGAGGAGGAGACAGGGATCAGGTTAGAGACTGGCCCTGGGGGAGGGGGAGACAGGGATCAGGTTAGAGACTGGCCCTGGGGAGGGGGAGACAGGGTTCAGGATAGAGACTGGCCCTGGGGGAGGGGGACAGGGATCAGGTTAGAGACTGGCCCTGGGGAGGGGGGACAGGGATCAGGTTAGAGACTGGCCCTGGGGAGGGGGAGACAGGGATCAGGTTACAGACTGGCCCTGGGGAGGGGGAGACAGGGATCAGGTTAGAGACTGGCCCTGGGGAGGAGGAGACAGGGTTCAGGTTACAGACTGGCCCTGGGGAGGGGGAGACAGGGATCAGGTTAGAGACTGGCCCTGGGGAGGGGGAGACAGGGATCAGGTTAGAGACTGGCCCTGGGGAGGGGGACAGGGTTCAGGTTAGAGACTGGCCCTTGGGAGGAGTAGACAGGGATCAGGTTAGAGACTGGCCCTGGGGAGGGGGAGACAAGGTTCAGGTTAGAGACTGGCCCTTGGGGGAGGGGGACAGGGTTCAGGTTACAGACTGACCCTAGGGAGGGGAGACAGGGATCAGGTTAGAGACTGGCCCTGGGGAGGGGACAGGGTTCAGGTTAGAGACTGGCCCTGGGGGAGGGGAGACAGGGATCAGGTTAGAGACTGGCCCTGGGGAGGGGGACAGGGTTCAGGTTACAGACTGGCCCTGGGGAGGGAGACAGGGTTCAGGTTAGAGACTGGCCCTGGGGAGGGGGAGACAGGGATCAGGTTAGAGACTGGCCCTGGGGAGGAGGAGACAGGGTTCAGGTTAGAGACTGGCCCTGGGGAGGGAGACAGGGTTCAGGTTAGAGACTGGCCCTGGGGAGGGGGAGACAGGGATCAGGTTAGAGACTGGCCCTGGGGAGGGAGACAGGGATCAGGTTAGAGACTGGCCCTGGGGAGGGGGAGACAGGGATCAGGTTAGAGACTGGCCCTGGGGAGGGGGAGACAGGGTTCAGGTTACAGACTGGCCCTGGGGAGGGGGAGACAGGGATCAGGTTAGAGACTGGCCCTGGGGAGGGGGACAGGGTTCAGGTTAGAGACTGGCCCTGGGGAGGGGGAGACAGGGTTCAGGTTAGAGACTGGCCCTGGGGAAGGGGACAGGGTTCAGGTTAGAGACTGGCCCTGGGGAGGGGAGACAGGGTTCAGGTTACAGACTGGCCCTGGGGAGGGGGAGACAGGGTTCAGGTTAGAGACTGGCCCTGGGGAAGGGGAGACAGGGATCAGTTTACAGACTGGCCCTGGGGAGGGGGAGACAGGGATCAGGTTACAGACTGGCCCTGGGGAGGGGGAGACAGGGATCAGGTTAGAGACTGGCCCTGGGGAGGGGAGACAGGGATCAGGTTAGAGACTGGCCCTGGGAAGGGGAGACAGGGTTCAGGTTAGAGACTGGCCCTGGGGAGGGGGAGACAGGGTTCAGGTTAGAGACTGGCCCTGGGGTGGGGAGACAGGGATCAGGTTAGAGACTGGCCCTGGGGAGGGGGAGACAGGGTTCAGGTTAGAGACTGGCCCTGGGGAGGGGGAGACAGGGTTCAGGTTAGAGACTGGCCCTGGGGAGGGGGAGACAGGGATCAGGTTAGAGACTGGCCCTGGGGAGGGGGAGACAGGGATCAGTTTAGAGACTGGCCCTGGGGAGGAGGAGACAGGGTTCAGGTTAGAGACTGGCCCTGGGGAGGGGGAGACAGGGATCAGGTTAGAGACTGGCCCTGGGGAGGGGGACAGGGATCAGGTTAGAGACTGGCCCTGGGGAGGGGGAGACAGGGATCAGGTTAGAGACTGGCCCTGGGGGAGGGGGAGACAGGGTTCAGGTTAGAGACTGGCCCTGGGGAGGGGGACAGGGATCAGGTTAGAGACTGGCCCTGGGGGGGGACAGGGATCAGGTTAGAGACTGGCCCTGGGGAGGGGGAGACAGGGATCAGGTTACAGACTGGCCCTGGGGAGGGGGAGACAGGGATCAGGTTAGAGACTGGCCCTGGGGAGGAGGAGACAGGGTTCAGGTTACAGACTGGCCCTGGGGGAGGGGGAGACAGGGATCAGGTTAGAGACTGGCCCTGGGGAGGGGAGACAGGGATCAGGTTAGAGACTGGCCCTGGGGAGGGGGACAGGGTTCAGGTTAGAGACTGGCCCTTGGGAGGAGTAGACAGGGATCAGGTTAGAGACTGGCCCTGGGGAGGGGGAGACAAGGTTCAGGTTAGAGACTGGCCCTGGGGAGGGGGACAGGTTTCAGGTTACAGACTGACCCTAGGGAGGGGGAGACAGGGATCAGGTTAGAGACTGGCCCTGGGGAGGGGGACAGGGTTCAGGTTAGAGACTGGCCCTGGGGAGGGGGAGACAGGGATCAGGTTAGAGACTGGCCCTGGGGAGGGGGACAGGGGTTCAGGTTACAGACTGGCCCTGGGGAGGGAGACAGGGTTCAGGTTAGAGACTGGCCCTGGGGAGGGGGAGACAGGGATCAGGTTAGAGACTGGCCCTGGGGAGGAGGAGACAGGGTTCAGGTTAGAGACTGGCCCTGGGGAGGGAGACAGGGTTCAGGTTAGAGACTGGCCCTGGGGAGGAGACAGGGATCAGGTTAGAGACTGGCCCTGGGGAGGGAGACAGGGATCAGGTTAGAGACTGGCCCTGGGGAGGGGAGACAGGGATCAGGTTAGAGACTGGCCCTGGGGAGGGGGAGACAGGGTTCAGGTTACAGACTGGCCCTGGGGAGGGGGAGACAGGGATCAGGTTAGAGACTGGCCCTGGGGAGGGGAGACAGGGTTCAGGTTACAGACTGGCCCTGGGGAGGGGGAGACAGGGTTCAGGTTAGAGACTGGCCCTGGGGAAGGGGACAGGGTTCAGGTTAGAGACTGGCCCTGGGGAGGGGAGACAGGGTTCAGGTTACAGACTGGCCCTGGGGTGGGGGAGACAGGGTTCAGGTTATAGACTGGCCCTGGGGAAGGGGAGACAGGGATCAGTTTACAGACTGGCCCTGGGGAGGGGAGACAGGGATCAGGTTACAGACTGGCCCTGGGGAGGGGGAGACAGGGATCAGGTTAGAGACTGGCCCTGGGGAGGGGAGACAGGGATCAGGTTAGAGACTGGCCCTGGGAAGGGGAGACAGGGTTCAGGTTAGAGACTGGCCCTGGGGAGGGGAGACAGGGTTCAGGTTAGAGACTGGCCCTGGGGAGGGGGAGACAGGGTTCAGGTTAGAGACTGGCCCTGGGGAGGGGGACAGGGTTCAGGTTAGAGACTGGCCCTGGGGAGGGGGAGACAGGGTTCAGGTTAGAGACTGGCCCTGGGGAGGGGAGACAGGGATCAGGTTAGAGACTGGCCCTGGGGAGGGGAGACAGGGATCAGTTTAGAGACTGGCCCTGGGGAGGAGACAGGGTTCAGGTTAGAGACTGGCCCTGGGGAGGGGAGACAGGGATCAGGTTAGAGACTGGCCCTGGGGAGGGGACAGGGTTCAGGTTAGAGACTGGCCCTGGGGAGGGGGAGACAGGGTTCAGGTTAGAGACTGGCCCTGGGGAGGGGGAGACAGGGTTCAGGTTAGAGACTGGCCCTGGGGAGGGGGAGACAGGGATCAGGTTAGAGACTGGCCCTGGGGAGGGGGACAGGGTTCAGGTTAGAGACTGGCCCTGGGGAGGGGGAGACAGGGATCAGGTTAGAGACTGGCCCTGGGAAGGACGAGACAGGGATCAGGTTAGAGACTGGCCCTGGGGAGGGGGAGACAGGGTTCAGGTTAGAGACTGGCCCTGGGAAGGGGGAGACAGGGTTCAGGTTACAGACTGGCCCTGGGGAGGAGGAGACAGGGATCAGGTTAGAGACTGGCCCTGGGGAGGTGGACAGGGATTAGGTTAGAGACTGGCCCTGGGGAGGGGGAGACAGGGATCAGGTTAGAGACTGGCCCTGGGGAGGGGGAGACAGGGATCAGGTTAGAGACTGGCCCTGGGGAGGGGGAGACAGGGATCAGGTTAGAGACTGGCCCTGGGGAGGGGGAGACAGGGATCAGGTTAGAGACTGGCCCTGGGGAGGAGGAGACAGGGATCAGGTTAGAGACTGGCCCTGGGGAGGAGGAGACAGGGATCAGGTTAGAGACTGGCCCTGGGGAGGGGGAGACAGGGTTCAGGTTAGAGACTGGCCCTGGGGAGGGGAGACAGGGTTCAGGTTAGAGACTGGCCCTGGGGAGGGGAGACAGGGATCAGGTTAGAGACTGGGCCCTGGGGAGGGGGAGACAGGGATCAGGTTAGAGACTGGCCCTGGGGAGGGGGAGACAGGGATCAGGTTAGAGACTGGCCCTGGGGAGGGGGAGACAGGGATCAGGTTAGAGACTGGCCCTGGGGAGGGGGAGACAGGGATCAGGTTAGAGACTGGCCCTGGGGAGGGGGAGACAGGGATCAGGTTAGAGACTGGCCCTGGGGAGGGGGAGACAGGGTTCAGGTTAGAGACTGGCCCTGGGGAGGGGGAGACAGGGATCAGGTTAGAGACTGGGCCCTGGGGAGGGGGAGACAGGGATCAGGTTAGAGACTGGCCCTGGGGAGGGGAGACAGGGTTCAGGTTACAGACTGGCCCTGGGGAGGAGGAGACAGGGATCAGGTTAGAGACTGGCCCTGGGGAGGAGGAGACAGGGATCAGGTTAGAGACTGGCCCTGGGGGAGGGGAGACAGGGTTCAGTTTAGAGACTGGCCCTGGGGGAGGAGGAGACAGGGATCAGGTTAGAGACTGGCCCTGGGGGAGGGGGAGACAGGGATCAGGTTACAGACTGGCCCTGGGGAGGTGGAGACAGGGATCAGGTTAGAGACTGGCCCTGGGGAGGGGAGACAGGGATCAGGTTAGAGACTGGCCCTGGGGAGGTGGAGACAGGGATCAGGTTAGAGACTGGCCCTGGGGAGGGGGAGACAGGGATCAGGTTAGAGACTGGCCCTGGGGAGGGGAGACAGGGTTCAGGTTAGAGACTGGCCCTGGGGAGGGGGAGACAGGGATCAGGTTACACACTGGCCCTGGGGAGGGGAGACAGGGATCAGGTTAGAGACTGGCCCTGGGGAGGGGGAGACAGGGATCAGGTTAGAGACTGGCCCTGGGGAGGGGGAGACAGGGATCAGGTTAGAGACTGGCCCTGGGGAGGGGGAGACAGGGTTCAGGTTAGAGACTGGCCCTGGGGAGGGGGAGACAGGGTTCAGGTTAGAGACTGGCCCTGGGGAGGGGGAGACAGGGTTCAGGTTAGAGACTGGCCCTGGGGAGGGGGAGACAGGGATCAGGTTAGAGACTGGCCCTGGGGAGGAGGAGACAGGGATCAGGTTACAGACTGGCCCTGGGGAGGGGAGACAGGGTTCAGGTTAGAGACTGGCCCTGGGGAGGGGGAGACAGGGATCAGGTTACAGACTGGCCCTGGGGAGGAGGAGACAGGGTTCAGGTTAGAGACTGGCCCTGGGGAGGGGGACAGGGTTCAGGTTAGAGACTGGCCCTGGGGAGGGGGAGACAGGGTTCAGGTTAGAGACTGGCCCTGGGGAGGGGGACAGGGTTCAGGTTAGAGACTGGCCCTGGGGAGGGGGAGACAGGGATCAGGTTAGAGACTGGCCCTGGGGAGGAGGAGACAGGGATCAGGTTAGAGACTGGCCCTGGGGAGGGGAGACAGGGATCAGGTTAGAGACTGGCCCTGGGGAGGGGGGAGACAGGGTTCAGGTTAGAGACTGGCCCTGGGGAGGGGAGACAGGGATCAGGTTAGAGACTGGCCCTGGGGAGGGGGAGACAGGGTTCAGGTTAGAGACTGGCCCTGGGGAGGGGGACAGGGATCAGGTTAGAGACTGGCCCTGGGGAGGGGGACAGGGATCAGGTTAGAGACTGGCCCTGGGGAGGGGGAGACAGGGATCAGGTTACAGACTGGCCCTGGGGAGGGGGAGACAGGGATCAGGTTAGAGACTGGCCCTGGGGAGGAGGAGACAGGGATCAGGTTACAGACTGGCCCTGGGGAGGGGAGACAGGGATCAGGTTAGAGACTGGCCCTGGGGAGGGGGAGACAGGGTTCAGGTTAGAGACTGGCCCTGGGGAGGGGGAGACAGGGTTCAGGTTAGAGACTGGCCCTGGGGAGGGGGAGACAGGGTTCAGGTTAGAGACTGGCCCTGGGGAGGGAGACAGGGTTCAGGTTAGAGACTGGCCCTGGGGAGGAGGAGACAGGGATCAGGTTAGAGACTGGCCCTGGGGAGGGGGAGACAGGGATCAGGTTAGAGACTGGCCCTGGGGAGGGGAGACAGGGTTCAGGTTAGAGACTGGCCCTGGGGAGGGGGAGACAGGGATCAGGTTAGAGACTGGCCCTGGGGAGGGGGAGACAGGGTTCAGGTTAGAGACTGGCCCTGGGGGAGGGGGAGACAGGGATCAGGTTAGAGACTGGCCCTGGGGAGGGGGAGACAGGGTTCAGGTTAGAGACTGGCCCTGGGGGAGGGGGAGACAGGGATCAGGTTACAGACTGGCCCTGGGGAGGGGGAGACAGGGATCAGGTTAGAGACTGGCCCTGGGGAGGGGGAGACAGGGTTCAGGTTAGAGACTGGCCCTGGGGAGGGGGACAGGGTTCAGGTTAGAGACTGGCCCTGCAGGGATCACAGACTTTTCCTACTAAACATCTAGTATACATCAAATAAAACAAGTCTTGCAGACACTCCCAAGAGGTCGCGCAAAAACACAGTGTCCTGTACTGCACACAGAAAACAAGCTACCGACCTGTCTGAGCTGGAAGAGGCCCCCAGTGCCGACGTCCTTGGGTGGTAGGACCTCTACAGGGGTGAACTCTCCTGCTTCATTCAGCTCCAACACCTGAACCCACAGCTCTAATCTACGAGTCACCTCACTCCACCTGGTCTCACACACACACACACAGGTTATATACCCACCCACACCTCCACCTGGTTATATACCAACCCACACCTCCAGTCACCTGGTTATATACCCACCCACACCTCCACCTGGTTATATACCAACCCACACCTCCAGTCACCTGGTTATATACCAACGCACAGCTCCACCTGGTTATATACCCACCCACACCTCCACCTGGTTATATACCCACCCACACCTCCACCTGGTTATATACCAACCCACACCTCCTGTCACCTGGTTATATACCAACCCACACCTCCAGTCACCTGGTTATATACCAACCCACAGCTCCACCTGGTAATATACCAACCCACAGCTCCACCTGGTTATACACCAACCCACACCTCCACCTGGTTATACACCAACCCACACCTCCACCTGGTTATACACCAACCCACACCTCCACCTGGTTATACACCAACCCACAGCTCCACCTGGTTAAACACCAACCCACAGCTACCAGTCACCTGCCTCCACCTGGTTATACACCAACCCACACCTCCACCTGGTTATATACCAACCCACACCTCCACCTGGTTATACACCAACCCACAGCTCCACCTGGTTATATAACAACCCACAGCTCCACCTGGTTATATACCAACCCACAGCTCCACCTGGTTATATACCAACCCACAGCTCCACCTGGTTATATACCAACCCACAGCTCCACCTGGTTATATACCAACCCACACCTCCACCTGGTTATATACCAACCCACAGCTCCACCTGGTTATATACCAACCCACAGCTCCAGTCACCTGCCTCCACCTGGTTATATACCAACCCACAGCTCCACCTGGTTAAACACCAACCCACAGCTCCAGTCACCTGCCTCCACCTGGTTATATACCAACCCACACCTCCACCTGGTTAAACACCAACCCATAGCTCCAGTCACCTGCCTCCACCTGGTTATATACCAACCCACAGCTCCAGTCACCTGCCTCCACCTGGTTATACACCAACCCACAGCTCCACCTGGTTATATACCAACCCACAGCTCCACCTGGTTATATACCAACCCACACCTCCACCTGGTTATATACCAACCCACAGCTCCACCTGGTTATATACCAACCCACAGCTCCAGTCACCTGCCTCCACCTGGTTAAACACCAACCCACACCTCCACCTGGTTATACACCAACCCACAGCTCCACCTGGTTATACACCAACCCACAGCTCCAGTCACCTGCCTCCACCTGGTTATACACCAACCCACAGCTCCAGTCACCTGCCTCCACCTGGTTATATACCAACCCACAGCTCCACCTGGTTATATACCAACCCACACCTCCACCTGGTTAAACACCAACCCACACCTCCACCTGGTTATACACCAACCCACAGCTCCACCTGGTTATACACCAACCCACACCTCCACCTGGTTATATACCAACCCACAGCTCCACCTGGTTATACACCAACCCACAGCTCCACCTGGTTATACACCAACCCACAGCTCCAGTCACCTGCCTCCACCTGGTTATACACCAACCCACAGCTCCAGTCACCTGCCTCCACCTGGTTATATACCAACCCACAGCTCCACCTGGTTATATACCAACCCACACCTCCACCTGGTTAAACACCAACCCACAGCTCCACCTGGTTATACACCAACCCACAGCTCCACCTGGCTATATACCAACCCACAGCTCCACCTGGTTATACACCAACCCACAGCTCCGCCTGGTTATATACCAACCCACACCTCCACCTGGTTATATACCAACCCACAGCTCCACCTGGTTATATACCAACCCACACCTCCACCTGGTTATATACCAACCCACAGCTCCACCTGGTTATATACCAACCCACACCTCCAGTCACCTGCCTCCACCTGGTTAAACACCAAGCCACAGCTCCAGTCACCTGCCTCCACCTGGTTATATACCAACCCACACCTCCACCTGGTTAAACACCAACCCACACCTCCACCTGGTTATACACCAAGCCACACCTCCACCTGGTTAAACACCAACCCACAGCTCCAGTCACCTGCCTCCACCTGGTTATACACCAACCCACACCTCCACCTGGTTATATACCAACCCACACCTCCACCTGGTTATACACCAACCCACAGCTCCACCTGGTTATGTACCAACCCACAGCTCAACCTGGTTATACACCCACCCACACCTCCACCTGGTTATACACCAACCCACAGCTCCAGTCACCTGCCTCCACCTGGTTATATACCAACCCACAGCTCCACCTGGTTATACACCAACCCATAGCCCACCCCTCTCCAGTCACCTGCCTCCACCTGGTTATATACCAACCCACAGCTCCACCTGGTTATACACCGACCCACAGCTCCAGTCACCTGCCTCCACCTGGTTATATACCAACCCACAGCTCCACCTGGTTAAACACCAACCCACACCTCCACCTGGTTATATACCAACCCACAGCTCCACCTGGTTATACACCAACCCACAGCTCCACCTGGTTAAACACCAACCCACAGCTCCACCTGGTTATACACCAACCCACACCTCCACCTGGTTATACACCAACCCACAGCTCCACCTGGTTATATGCCAACCGACAGCTCCACCTGGTTATATAACAACCCACAGCTCCACCTGGTTATATACCAACCCACAGCTCCACCTGGTTATATACCAACCCACAGCTCCACCTGGTTATATACCAACCCACAGCTCCACCTGGTTATATACCAACCCACACCTCCACCTGGTTAAACACCAACCCACAGCTCCATCTGGTTATACACCAACCCACAGCTCCACCTGGTTATATACCAACCCACAGCTCCACCTGGTTATACACCAACCCACAGCTCCACCTGGTTATATACCAACCCACACCTCCACCTGGTTATATACCAACCCACAGCTCCACCTGGTTATATACCAACCCACACCTCCACCTGGTTATATACCAACCCACAGCTCCACCTGGTTATATACCAACCCACACCTCCAGTCACCTGCCTCCACCTGGTTATATACCAACCCACAGCTCCACCTGGTTATATACCAACCCACAGCTCCACCTGGTTATATACCAACCCACAGCTCCACCTGGTTATACACCAACCCACAGCTCCACCTGGTTATATACCAACCCACAGCTCCACCTGGTTATATACCAACCCACAGCTCCACCTGGTTAAACACCAACCCACAGCTCCAGTCACCTGCCTCCACCTGGTTATATACCAACCCACACCTCCACCTGGTTAAACACCAACCCACACCTCCACCTGGTTATACACCAAGCCACACCTCCACCTGGTTAAACACCAACCCACAGCTCCAGTCACCTGCCTCCACCTGGTTATACGCCAACCCACACCTCCACCTGGTTATATACCAACCCACACCTCCACCTGGTTATACACCAACCCACAGCTCCACCTGGTTATGTACCAACCCACAGCTCAACCTGGTTATACACCCACCCACACCTCCACCTGGTTATACACCAACCCACAGCTCCAGTCACCTGCCTCCACCTGGTTATATACCAACCCACAGCTCCACCTGGTTATACACCAACCCATAGCTCCAGTCACCTGCCTCCACCTGGTTATATACCAACCCACAGCTCCACCTGGTTATACACCAACCCACAGCTCCACCTGGTTATACACCAACCCACACCTCCACCTGGTTATACACCAACCCACAGCTCCACCTGGTTATATACCAACCCACAGCTCCAGTCACCTGCCTCCACCTGGTTTTATACCAACCCACAGCTCCACCTGGTTAAACACCAACCCACAGCTCCAGTCACCTGCCTCCACCTGGTTATATACCAACCCACACCTCCACCTGGTTAAACACCAACCCATAGCTCCAGTCACCTGCCTCCACCTGGTTATATACCAACCCACAGCTCCACCTGGTTATATACCAACCCACAGCTCCAGTCACCTGCCTCCACCTGGTTATACACCAACCCACACCTCCACCTGGTTATATACCAACCCACACCTCCACCTGGTTATATACCAACCCACAGCTCCACCTGGTTATATACCAACCCACAGCTCCACCTGGTTATACACCAACCCACAACTCCAGTCACCTGCCTCCACCTGGTTATATACCAACCCACAGCTCCACCTGGTTAAACACCAACCCACAGCTCCAGTCACCTGCCTCCACCTGGTTATATACCAACCCACACCTCCACCTGGTTATATACCAACCCACAGCTCAACCTGGTTTTATACCAACCCACAGCTCCACCTGGTTAAACACCAACCCACAGCTCCAGTCACCTGCCTCCACCTGGTTATATACCAACCCACAGCTCCACCTGGTTAAACACCAACCCACAGCTCCAGTCACCTGCCTCCACCTGGTTATATACCAACCCACAGCTCCAGTCACCTGCCTCCACCTGGTTATATACCAACCCACAGCTCCACCTGGTTATATACCAACCCACAGCTCCAGTCACCTGCCTCCACCTGGTTATATACCAACCCACACCTCCACCTGGTTATATACCAACCCACACCTCCACCTGGTTATATACCAACCCACACCTCCACCTGGTTATATACCAACCCACAGCTCCACCTGGTTATATACCAACCCACAGCTCCACCTGGTTATACACCAACCCACAGCTCCAGTCACCTGCCTCCACCTGGTTATACACCAACCCAGTAGTTGAATCGTTCCATGTATTGTTTTTCTGTGTGATCCTGTTTGCAAACCACATGTCCTTTTTGGATACCCATCTTTCTCTCTCCCCCAGGGCAGAATACTGTACCCCTCTCTGAGTTTCCACCTCCTCCCCCACCCCTCTACCCTTCTAGCCCCACCCCTCTACCCTTCTAGCCCCACCCCTCTACCCTTCTAGCCCCACCCCTCTATCCCTACCAGTTTACCCCTACCAGCCTACCCCTCTTCCCCCAACCAGCCAGCCTACCCCTCTTCCCCCAGCCAGCCAGCCTACCCCTCTTCCCCCAGCCAGCCAGCCAGCCTACCCCTCTTCCCCCAGCCAGCCTACCCCTCTTCCCCCAGCCAGCCAGCCAGCCTACCCCTCTTCCCCCAACCAGCCAGCCTACCCCTCTTCCCCAAACCAGCCAGCCAGCCTACCCTCTTCCCCCAACCAGCCAGCCTACCCCTCTTCCCCCAGCCAGCCAGCCAGCCAGCCTACCCCTCTTCCCCCAGCCAGCCAGCCTACCCCTCTTCCCCCAGCCAGCCAGCCAACCTACCCCTCTTCCCCCAACCAGCCAGCCTACCCCTCTTCCCCAGCCAGCCAGCCAGCCAGCCTACCCCTCTTCCCCCAGCCAGCCAGCCTACCCCTCTTCCCCCAGCCAGCCAGCCAACCTACCCCTCTTCCCCCAACCAGCCAGCCTACCCCTCTTCCCCCAGCCAGCCAGCCTACCCCTCTTCCCCCAGCCAGCCAGCCTACCCCTCTTCCCCCAGCCAACCAGCCTACCCCTCTTCCCCCAGCCAGCCAGCCAGCCTACCCCTCTTCCCCCAGCCAGCCTACCCCTCTTCCCCCAGCCAGCCAGCCAGCCTACCCCTCTTCCCCCAGCCAGCCAGCCTACCCCTCTTCCCCAAACCAGCCAGCCAGCCTACCCCTCTTCCCCAAACCAGCCAGCCAGCCTACCCCTCTTCCCCAAACCAGCCAGCCAGCCTACCCCTCTTCCCCAAACCAGCCAGCCAGCCTACCCCTCTTCCCCAAACCAGCCAGCCAGCCTACTCCCTCTTCCCCCAGCCAGCCAGCCAGCCAGCCTACCCCTCTTCCCCCAGCCAGCCAGCCAGCCTACCCCTCTTCCCCCAGCCAGCCAGCCAGCCTACCCCTCTTCCCCAAACCAGCCAGCCAGCCAGCCTACCCCTCTTCCCCAAACCAGCCAGCCAGCCTACCCCTCTTCCCCAAACCAGCCAGCCAGCCTACCCCCTCTTCCCCCAGCCAGCCAGCCAGCCTACCCCCCTCTTCCCCCAGCCAGCCAGCCAGCCAGCCTACCCCTGTTCCCCCAACCAGCCAGCCAGCCTACCCCTCTTCCCCAGCCAGCCAGCCAACCTACCCCTCTTCCCCCAGCCAGCCAGCCAGCCTACCCCCCTTCCCCCAGCCAGCCAGCCTACCCCTCTTCCCCCAACCAGCCAGCCAGCCTACCCCTCTTCCCCCAGCCAGCCAGCCTACCCCTCTTCCCCAACCAGCCAGCCTACCCCCTCTTCCCCCAGCCAGCCAGCCAGCCAGCCAGCCAGCCTACCCCTCTTCCCCCAACCAGCCAGCCAGCCTACCCCCTCTTCCCCCAGCCAGCCAGCCAACCTACCCCTCTTCCCCCAGCCAGCCAGCCAACCTACCCCTCTTCCCCCAGCCAGCCAGCCAACCTACCCCTCTTCCCCCAGCCAGCCAGCCAACCTACCCCTCTTCCCCCAGCCAGCCAGCCAGCCAACCTACCCCTCTTCCCCCAGCCAGCCAGCCAACCTACCTCTCTCTGAGGGTTCGTGTCTTGGCCTGAATGACTCCCAGATCCCAGAGAGCCAGGTTCCTGCGGTGGTTGACCTGCTTATGTCCGAATACCTCGATGGCCACTGCCCCCTCCGCCACAAACTCCACAAACTCCTCGGACACACAGACCTCCATCTCCTGGGAACAAACAAACAGAGCACACAAAAAGGCACATGAGACAAACACTGGACCCAAAATCACTCCCATTCTGTCAGATTATGAGATCCAACTCAGCTCCGAAGCCACGTATGTCACTTTGCTCTGGAAACGCTCTCAAAATGTTTTGGCTTTTCCAAAAAAATCATGGTTGAAGGATTCCCAGGGTTTTGAGTTGGTGTGTCTGTCCTAGCAAGTCTGGTTGTACACAGAACAAGAGCCATACAAATGTCTGGAGGGATTAGTATCTGCACGGCCTCCGTGTTTCCCAGGAGACGAGCCAGGGCCTCCGTGTTTCCCAGGAGACGAGCCAGGGCCTCCGTGTTTCCCAGGAGACGAGCCACGGCCTCCGTGTTTCCCAGGAGACGAGCCACGGCCTCCGTGTTTCCCAGGAGACGAGCCAGGGCCTCCGTGTTTCCCAGGAGACGAGCCACGGCCTCCGTGTTTCCCAGGAGACGAGCCAAGGCCTCCGTGTTTCCCAGGAGACGAGCCAGGGCCTCCGTGTTTCCCAGGAGACGAGCCAGGGCCTCCGTGTTTCCCAGGAGACGAGCCAGGGCCTCCGTGTTTCCCAGGAGACGAGCCAGGGCCTCCGTGTTTCCCAGGAGACGAGCCAGGGCCTCCGTGTTTCCCAGGAGACGAGCCACGGCCTCCGTGTTTCCCAGGAGACGAGCCACGGCCTCCGTGTTTCCCAGGAGACGAGCCACGGCCTCCGTGTTTCCCAGGAGACGAGCCACGGCCTCCGTGTTTCCCAGGAGACGAGCCACGGCCTCCGTGTTTCCCAGGAGACGAGCCAGGGCCTCCGTGTTTCCCAGGAACGAGCCACGGCCTCCGTGTTTCCCAGGAGACGAGCCAGGGCCTCCGTGTTTCCCAGGAGACGAGCCACGGCCTCCGTGTTCCCCAGGAGACGAGCCACGGCCTCCGTGTTTCCCAGGAGACGAGCCACGGCCTCCGTGTTTCCCAGGAGACGAGCCACGGCCTCCGTGTTTCCCAGGAGACGAGCCAGGGCCTCCGTGTTTCCCAGGAGACGAGCCACGGCCTCCGTGTTCCCAGGAGACGAGCCACGGCCTCCGTGTTTCCCAGGAGACGAGCCACGGCCTCCGTGTTTCCCAGGAGACGAGCCACGGCCTCCGTGTTTCCCAGGAGACGAGCCAGGGCCTCCGTGTTTCCCAGGAGACGAGCCACGGCCTCCGTGTTTCCCAGGAGACGAGCCACGGCCTCCGTGTTTCCCAGGAGACGAGCCAGGGCCTCCGTGTTTCCCAGGAGACGAGCCACGGCCTCCGTGTTTCCCAGGAGACGAGCCACGGCCTCCGTGTTTCCCAGGAGACGAGCCACGGCCTCCGTGTTTCCCAGGAGACGAGCCACGGCCTCCGTGTTTCCCAGGAGACGAGCCACGGCCTCCGTGTTTCCCAGGAGACGAGCCAGGGCCTCCGTGTTTCCCAGGAGACGAGCCACGGCCTCCGTGTTTCCCAGGAGACGAGCCACGGCCTCCGTGTTTCCCATGAGACGAGCCACGGCCTCCGTGTTTCCCAGGAGACGAGCCACGGCCTCCGTGTTTCCCAGGAGACGAGCCAGGGCCTCCGTGTTTCCCAGGAGACGAGCCACGGCCTCCGTGTTTCCCAGGAGACGAGCCAGGGCCTCCGTGTTTCCCAGGAGACGAGCCACGGCCTCCGTGTTTCCCAGGAGACGAGCCAGGGCCTCCGTGTTTCCCAGGAGACGAGCCAGGGCCTCCGTGTTTCCCAGGAAACGAGCCAGGGCCTCCGTGTTTCCCAGGAAACGTCAGCCTCAGTGTTTGTGGTGACAGGCCTAGCCCATTGTCCCACGTTGCTTCTGTCAGCTGTACACCCAGCTTTCAGTTAGAACAAGTCCGTTTAATCAAATCTAATACGACCAACACAATATAGCACAGGACACATGCAGAAGTTTAGGCTTTTCTAGACTCCTCTGCTGTCCTCTACGGCTATTCAAGGTTTCTATGCCTGTCTCTACGTGACCGAGCCACAGTCTCACCTTGCTACTGTCAAACAGCACGGTGCAGAGGGGCTCTTTGCTGATGGCTGATGGAGGTGAGGGCTCCATCTCCGGGGCGATGAACACAGGCTCATCCTGCCCCCAGAAGTGGTACTGGCAGAACACAAAGTTACCCAGGTGACGGGGAAGACCTGTAGCCTGCAGGATCCTCACCTGGACAGAGAGGAGAGGAGGAGACACTCAGAGAATACATGGACACATTCCAGAACACAGTGGCTATAGATTCTGAATGGGGCGGCAGGGTAGCCTAGTGGTTAGAGTGTAGAGGCTGCAGGGTAGCCTAGTGTTTAGAATGTAGAGGCTGCAGGGTAGCCTAGTGGTTAGAGTGTAGAGGCGGCAGGGTGGCCTAGTGGTTAGACTGTAGAGGCGGCAGGGTAGCCTAGTGGTTAGAGTGTAGAGGCTGCAGGGTAGCCTAGTGGTTAGAATGTAGAGGCTGCAGGGTAGCCTAGTGGTTAGAGTGTAGAGGTGGCAGGGTAGCCTAGTGGTTAGAATGTAGAGGCTGCAGGGTAGCCTAGTGGTTAGAGTGTAGAGGCGGCAGGGTGGCCTAGTGGTTAGAATGTAGAGGCTGCAGGGTAGCCTAGTGGTTAGAGTGTAGAGGCAGGGTAGCTAGTGGTTAGGGTAGGCGGCAGGGTAGCCTAGTGGTTAGAGTGTAGAGGCGGCAGGGTAGCCTAGTGGTTAGAGTGTAGAGGCGGCAGGGTAGCCTAGTGGTTAGAGTGTAGGGGCGGCAGGGTAGCCTAGTGGTTGGAGCGTTGGACTAGTAACCGGAAGGTTGCAAGTTCAAATCCCGAGCTGACAAGGTACAAATCTGTCGTTCTGCCCCTGAACAGGCAGTTAACCCACTGTTCCTAGGCCGTCATTGAAAATAAGAATTTGTTCTTAACTGACTTGCTTAAAAAAAAAAAAAGAAAAAAAGATAAATTCAACAAACATTTCAACAAACACCCCTTCAAAAGGACAAGACAAACATTTGAAAACACTAACATATTACTGTCTATTTTAAAATCGAACCATTAGCATCCAACGATTCATTGGGTGTAAAAATGTGGTTAGGTATTGATTTTGGACTGTTTGCAGAGGACACAGCAGAGATGGCTAAATGGAAGTCAAACAGCAGCCAGTCTAGTCATAAACTGTTCTCTCTGCTACCGCACGGCAAGCGGTACCGGAGCGCCAAGTCTAGGTCCAAGAGGCTTCGAAACAGCTTCCATCCCCAAGCCATCAGACTCCTGAACATCTAATCACATGACTACCCAGACTATTTGTATTGTCCCCCCTTCAACACTGCTGCTACTCTCTGTTATCATCTACGCATAGTCACTTTAATAACTCTACCCACATGTACATATTACCTCAATGACCTCGACACCGGTGCCCCCACACAGTGACTCTGTACCGTAATACCCTGTATATAGCCTCCACATTGACTCTGTACCAGTACCACCTGTATATAGCCTCCACATTGACACCGTAATACCCTGTATATAGCCTCCACTTGACTCTGTACCGTAACACCCTGTATATAGCCCCCACATTGACTCTGTACCGGTAACCCCCTGTATATAGCCCCCACATTGACTCTGTACCGTAATACCCTGTATATAGCCTCCACATTGACTCTGTACCGTAACACCCTGTATATAGCCTCCACATTGACTCTGTACCAGTACCCCCTGTATATAGCCTCCACATTGACTCTGTACCGTAATACCCTGTATATAGCCTCCACATTGACTCTGTACCGTAATACCCTGTATATAGCCTCCACATTGACTCTGTACCAGTACCACCCTGTATATAGCCTCCACATTGACTCTGTAACGTAACACCCTGTATATAGCCTCCACATTGACTCTGTACCGTAACCCCCTGTATATAGCCTCCACATTGACTCTGTACCGATAGCCTCCACATTGACTCTGTACCGGTACCCCCCTGTATATAGCCTCCACATTGACTCTGTACCGTAACCCCCTGTATATAGCCTCCACATTGACTCTGTACCGTAACACCCTGTATATAGCCTCCACATTGACTCTGTACCGTAACACCCTGTATAAACCCCACTATTGTTATTTACTGCTGCTCTTTAATTATTTGTATTTCTTATCTCTTACATTTACATTTATTTTTAATGTTTTTTCTAAAAACTGCATTGTTGGTTAAGGGCTTGTAAGTGAAACATTTCACTGTAAGGTCTACCTACACCTGTTGTATTCGGCCGCATGTGACAAATTGAATTTGATTCATTTTTTTTCTCAGAACGTGCTCCAGGACCGGAGGTTTCAGTGTCTCTGTTGAAAATCTCTTACCACACACTCCATTTTGCGAGTCTCTCCATCTGCAGTGGTCTCCTCCAGCCCCTCGCTTCCCCGCCAAACTTCTACATGGAGACGCCCTGCCACCTAACAGAGACAAAGACACACAATATCATTAACCTTTTACACTGCTGGGAATTGGCCTATATATTGAAAAAGTTTCTTAAAGAAAAAAAATCTGAAAATACATAACCCATGGTAGCAATTGAAAAGGGAAACATTTTGGAGATCACAGGGAAATTATTAGACTAAAAAGGTGAGGACACAACAGTTCACCTGACAAGACTAAATTCAAACTTTACACTGTTGATTTTACATAAGACAAAGAAACAACAAGGGTTTCAGTGAGAGGACGAACTGGTTGCCCCACACCTCTCAGTTCCTAAGTCATTTCAATGCACTTTTATGACTCAAAGAAGAGTCTTCAACTATACGTTTGCTTTTTTTGCGCTCTCCTCGCTGAGTCGTCGAGGAACTAGAGCAAGGACACTTGTAGTTGTATTGTTTGAGCTCTCCTCGCTGAGTCGTCGAGGAACTAGAGCAAGGACACTTGTAGTTGTATTGTTTGAGCTCTCCTCGCTGAGTCGTCGAGGAACTAGAGCAAGGACACTTGTAGTTGTATTGTTTGGGACACAACCCAGCATCCCCACAACTGTCGTTTAGGCAATAGACCATTTATACAGCATCATTTGAAAGCTTCTTCTATGGCCAACATGACTAGCTCAGTTATAAAACATGATATTACAGTGTTGGGCTTTCACGTGTAATTCAGGGAAACAGATCATCCCATTGGTGCCCATAGAAAGCAGTCCTGAGAGGATTCAGGTGTGTGTGACACGACCAAACAGGTGTGTGACACGACCAAACAGGTGTGTGTGACACGACCAAACAGGTGTGTGTGACACGACCAAACAGGTGTGTGTGACACGACCAAACAGGTGTGTGTGACACGACCAAACAGGTGTGTGTGACACGACCAAACAGGTGTGTGTGACACGACCAAACAGGTGTGTGTGACACGACCAAACAGGTGTGTGTGACACGACCAAACAGGCTCATTGTGTTCAGAACAACCCAGGGTATGACACCGTGTCACCATGCACCGCTAACATAGTGATTATAAACGTTGACACTGTATTATGACATGAGATTCATTATTTGTAAATGTAAAATGCACATTTGGACTCACAGGTGTTTGGTTTGTATGACATCAGAGCTGCATTTATTATAATTCTTAACAGGATTATATATATATATATATATATTTAAATAGACTCCCCTTAAATGTACAACATTTTCCCTCACTCAGACAACATTTCTAAAGTTGGCCAATCAGTGGGACGGATCGGGGCAACTTTATGTCGAGCGAGGTGCTCAAGATCAGAATGACTGTCAATCAAAACCCAGACAGAAGAGCAGAGGCGGAGCTCTGACCTCTTCTATAGCATGTTACTGTACAGCCACTGAGCTCTGACCTCATCTATAGCATGTTACTGTACAGACACTGAGCTCTGACCTCATCTATAGCGTGTTACTGTACAGACACTGAGCTCTGACCTCATCTATAGCATGTTACTGTACAGACACTGAGCTCTGACCTCTTCTATAGCATGTTACTGTACAGCCACTGAGCTCTGACCTCATCTATAGCATGTTACTGTACAGACACTGAGCTCTGACCTCATCTATAGCATGTTACTGTACAGCCACTGAGCTCTGGCCTCATCTATAGCATGTTACTGTACAGCCACTGAGCTCTGACCTCATCTATAGCATGTTACTGTACAGCCACTGAGCTCTGACCTCATCTATAGCATGTTACTGTACAGCCACTGAGCTCTGGCCTCATCTATAGCATGTTACTGTACAGCCACTGAGCTCTGACCTCATCTATAGCATGTTACTGTACAGCCACTGAGCTCTGACCTCTTCTATAGCATGTTACTGTACAGCCACTGAGCTCTGACCTCATCTATAGCATGTTACTGTACAGCCACTGAGCTCTGACCTCTTCTATAGCATGTTACTGTACAGACACTGAGCTCTGACCTCATCTATAGCATGTTACTGTACAGCCACTGAGCTCTGACCTCATCTATAGCATGTTACTGTACAGACACTGAACTCTGACCTCATCTATAGCATGTTACTGTACAGACACTGAGCTCTGACCTCATCTATAGCATGTTACTGTACAGACACTGAGCTCTGACCTCATCTATAGCATGTTACTGTACAGCCACTGAGCTCTGACCTCATCTATAGCATGTTACTGTACAGACACTGAGCTCTGACCTCATCTATAGCATGTTACTGTACAGCCACTGAGCTCTGGCCTCATCTATAGCATGTTACTGTACAGACACTGAGCTCTGACCTCATCTATAGCATGTTACTGTACAGCCACTGAGCTCTGACCTCTTCTATAGCATGTTACTGTACAGCCACTGAGCTCTGACCTCATCTATAGCATGTTACTGTACAGCCACTGAGCTCTGACCTCATCTATAGCATGTTACTGTACAGACACTGAGCTCTGACCTCATCTATAGCATGTTACTGTACAGCCACTGAGCTCTGACCTCATCTATAGCATGTTACTGTACAGACACTGACCTCTGACCTCATCTATAGCATGTTACTGTACAGACACTGAGCTCTGACCTCATCTATAGCATGTTACTGTACAGACACTGAGCTCTGACCTCTTCTATAGCATGTTACTGTACAGCCACTGAGCTCTGACCTCTTCTATAGCATGCTACTGTACAGCCACTGAGCTCTGACCTCATCTATAGCATGTTACTGTACAGACACTGAGCTCTGACCTCATCTATAGCATGTTACTGTACAGACACTGAGCTCCAAATGTAGGCATTTATGTCCAATTCTGCCATATTCAACCTGTACGAGTGTATAAGGTTAACTCATGACTGAACATTTAGTATAATTTGTCTGACATGTCACCCACGTAATCTGATTGATGACAGGCACTGCAGCTTAATTCGATAGAATGAACACACACACACACACACACACACCTCTCCCTTCTGGTTCATGATGGGTACAGCGTACTGCAGCTTAATGCGATAGAATGAACACACACACACACGCACACACACACACACACCTCTCCCTTCTGGTTGATGATGGGTACAGCGTACTGCAGCTTGACGTCGTAGAAGAGACAGGCCAGAAACACGTTGGCCACTCCAATCAGACTGTGGTTCTCCTGCTCGTCGAAGAACGGGTCGGCACGCTTGAAGTAAGAACGCATTACCTAGACACGGGGGAGAGAGGAGGAGAGGGAGACAGGGTGAGAGGGAGACAGGAAGGGAGACAGGGTGAGAGGGAGACAGGGTGAGAGGGAGACAGGGTGAGCCACTGAGAGGGAGAGTGGGAGACAGGGTGAGAGGGAGACAGGGTGAGTAGGAGGGAGACAGGGTGAGACGGGGAGACAGGGTGAGAGGGAGACAGGGTGAGAGGGAGACAGGGTGAGAGGGAGACAGGGTGAGAGGGAGACAGGGTGAGAGGGAGACAGGGTGAGAGGGAGACAGGGTGAGGCAGTAGACTTGGGCACTATCCACTTTTACAGTGCCTTGCGAAAGTATTCGGCCCCCTTGAACTTTGCGACCTTTTGCCACATTTCAGGCTTCAAACATAAAGATATAATACTGTATTTTTTTGTGAAGAATCAACAACAAGTGGGACACAATCATGAAGTGGAACGACATTTATTGGATATTTCAAACTTTTTTAACAAATCAAAAACTGAAAAAATGGGCGTGCAAAATTATTCAGCCCCCTTAAGTTAATACTTTGTAGCTCCACCTTCATTTCCATCTACAAAGGGAATGATCAAGAGGAAATGGGCACCTGGCTTCACATTTTCAGATGTGAAGAAAATCGGGAAAAAAGACCATAACTTAAATTGTTGGCAGCGGCAAACAGTTAGTCACTAACGCTCTGGATAACATGAAAACAGACGTCCCTCTAAACTTTCAGCTCTGCTAGGAGTAAATTTGGCAGAGTGGTCTCATTGTTGTCTGGACGTAGCTAGTCCAAGCCAGCCAACGTTACAACGGCAGTCAAGCACCCAGGCTAAGGTCAGAACCAAAATCAACCCGAGTGTGCCTCGGCCTGAGACACGTCAAACAGTGTGCACTCAGAGAAAGCGAAACGTTTTGAATTTACAAAACATTATCCGGCAGACTGAATTTAAGAACACACTTACCCAAGTCAAAATTGTCGAACTAGTAATTTGTTAGGCTAACTAGACTAGCAAGAGGTTGCATAGCAACAGCATCAACTTCTGGAAGAAAACAGGCAAAAGACCGCTAGTAAGCTTAACCGAAAGGATACTGAACATAAAGCTTACAGTAAACTAATAGTAAACACACAGTGTTAGAATGGCCAAAAGTCCAGTTTGAGAATTACACAAATATTACATTTTCAAAGTCTGCTGCCTCAGTTTGCAAGGAGGAATGATGGCAATTTGCAAAATATACATACCCCAGAATAATATGAAGAGTGATCAGATTAATTGCTGAATTAACTGCAAAGTCCCATTTTTCAGTTTTTGCCATGCAAATTAACTAAAATCCCCCAATAAACATATCCACTGCATTTCAGTCCCACTTGTTGTTGATTCTTCACAAAAAAAACAGTTTTATATCTTTATGTTTGAAGCTGACATGTGGCAAAAGTGATTCTCTCAAGGCACTGTATTTTATATATTTTTTACAGGTCTCCTTCATCTGAAATGATTGGAAAAGACTTGACGAGTGACAAGGTGGAGATCACGTTGGTCATGCTGATTGAGTTTGAAAAACAGACTATTTGTGAAGAATTGAGTAAAGCATGCTTAATGGTCATGTATGGAATCATTGTTCTTATCTGTCAACCATGGTTAGTGATAAGTTAGTAAATAGTTAGTAGATATATCATTGCTTAATGGTCACAGTAAAGTTAGGGATATAGTTAGGCAAGGATATTGATATGCCAGTAAGATTGCAGATAAATCAACCATTTATAGGATCATCAAGAACTTCAAGGAGAGCGGTTCAATTGTTGTGAAGAAGGCTTCAGGGCGCCCAAGAAAGTAGCAAGCGTATGGAGTAGTTAGTAGATATAGTTAGATTTAGTCATAGTATGGATATAGTTAGTAGATATAGTTACAGATTGGTCATAGTATGGATATAGTTAGTAGATATAGGTAGGTGTAGAGTAGTTAGTATGCTTATTGGTCATAGTAGGCGTATGGAGTAGTTTGGAGGATGGTCACAGTATGGATATAGTCAGTAGAGTAGTTAGTAGATATAGTTAGTATGCTTATTGGTCATAGTATCCAGGAAAAACATTAGGGACAGATATAGTTAGTATTAGTTAGTAAAAGGTACTTAGGGATTGGAGTAGTTAGTAGAGTTATTATGGGTAGTTAGTAGAAAGTTAGTATTAGTTAGTAGATATAGTTAATGCTTATTGGTCATAGTATGGATTTGGGGCATTGTAGAAAGTTAGTATGCTTATTGGTCCGGAGAAGACAAGGTGAGAGCTACCATCAGTCCTGTGTCATGCCAACAGTAAAGCATCCTGAGCCCATTCATGTGTGGGGTTGCTTCTCAGCCAAGGGAGTGGGCTCACTCACAATTTTGCCTAAGAACACAGCCATGAATAAAGAATGGTAGCAACACATCCTCAGAGAGCAACTTCTCCCAACCACCCAGGAACAGTTTGGTAACGAACAATGCCTTTTCCAGCATGACGGAGCACCTTGCCATAAGGCAAAAGTCAAAACTAAGTGGCTCAGGGAACAAACATCGATATTTTGGGTCCGTGGCCAGGAAACATGGCCAGGAAACACCCCAGACCTGAATCCCATTGAGAACTTGTGGTCAATCCTCAAGAGGCGGGTGGACAAACAAAAACCGACAAATTCTGACAAACTCAAAGCATTGATTATGCAAGAATGGGCTGCCACCAGTCAGGATGTGGCCCAGAAGTTAATTGACAGCATGCCAGGGCGGATTGCAGAGGTCTTGAAAAAGAAGGGTCAACACTGCAAATATTGACTATTTGCATCAACTTCATGTCATTGTCAATAAAAGCCTTTGACACTTATGAAATGCTTGTAATTATACTTCAGTATTCCATAGTAACACCTGACAAAAAATATCTAAAGACACTGAAGCAGCAAACTTGTGGAAATTAATATTTGTGCCATTCTCAATATTTGTTTCATTCTTTTGGCCACGACTGTACACTCATTATGTATGTAGTATACAGTATGTTAGTATGGGTATTCTAACAACTCTGGTTAGTTATTTCAGATCAGAACAGGAGGGCAAACTTTCAGACAATCTAGAGTCCAGTGTCTTAGAAGTAGTTCACCACATTAGTCAGCTTCAACTTCACACACGGGTTGTAAACTCACAGGGTTGTCCTCGTCATAGTCCTTCCACTCCTGGTACAGTTCTCTCATGTCCACCAGTCTGTTCTCCATCTTCTCCAGAGCCCAGATCTGTTTCCCTTTCCCCTTACGCCTCACCTGCACCGCGGGCTCACTCAGCACAGCATCACGCTGGAGAGAGATTTTATTACCATCCCTTTTAGTTCTCATTTCGACTAATCTTCCAAGAGTCCTTAAACATTAAAATACAAATTTATAATAGGATCACATTTAACACACATATACACTAACATAGTGACCAGATAAATACTCTAACAGTCTATAAATACAGATTGATTCCTTCATCTACCATAGTCCAGCACAACGTTACTATGTATTATTTTAAAATGGTTTTTAAAAAGTATTAATTGAATTTATATAATTGAAAGGTGTCTGGTTTGCTCAGATATATTATTACATTTCTTTATTGCTCTAAAATCGACATGTTATTATGCATATTTCTCTTTTCTGTCTGTATAACACATAGATAACACATAGATAGATAACACATAGATAACACATAGATAACACATAGATTCTGTCTCTTACCAACTGAATACTGCTATGAATACAGTTTGGCCATTTTCAAATGGTGAGATACAATAAGCATGTTGTTTTTTTTCAATGATCTTGTTGATTGATGACCAACCAAGAGCAGACTACAACAGAAGAACCACCTTAAAACAATGCTAGCTGCTCTGTTTAAATAGACGTATTTAACCTTTTATTTTACTAGACAAGTCAGTTAAGATTCAGATTCTTATTTACAATGACGGCCTAGGAACAGTGTGTTAACTGCCATGTGGGGAACCACTATTTTTTTTTACTTTGTCTTTGCTCAGGCTATTAACCGCGAGGCTATCTTAACCGCTAGGCTACCCGCCTCTAACCGCTAGGCTACCCGCTAACCGCTAGGCTACCCGCCTCTAACCGCTAGGCTACCCGCTCTAACCGCTAGGCTACTAACCGCTAGGCTACCCGCCTCTAACCGCTAGGCTACCCGCTCTAACCGCTAGGCTACCCGCCCTAACCGCTAGGCTACCCGCCTCTAACCGCTAGGCTACCCGCCTCTAACCGCTAGGCTACCCGCCTCTAACCGCTAGGCTACCCGCCTCTAACCGCTAGGCTACCCGCCTCTAACCGCTAGGCTACCCGCCTCTAACCGCTAGGCTACCCGCCTCTAACCGCTAGGCTACCCGCCTCTAACCGCTAGGCTACCCGCCGCCCCAATTAATATGCAATTAATCTCCTAATTTCACCTGCTGTTGTATTTCCCCAGATCACAGAACAGTCGTCACCTGACTGCCAATAAATGATTGGGTTACTTGCTTAAGAATCTTTCCTGGTAAATATTTAGCTATCCTTTTGATCATGTATGCAGTTTTTATATACACTGCTCAAAAAAATAAAGGGAACACTAAAATAACACATCCTAGATCTGAATGAATGAAATATTCTTAAGTACTTTTTTTCTTTACATAGTTGAATGTGCTGACAACAAAATCACAAAAATTATCAATGGAAATCAAATTTAATCAACCTATGGAGGTCTGGATTTGGAGCCACACTCAAAATGAAAGTGGAAAACCACACTACAGGCTGATCCAACTTTGATGTAATGTCCTTAAAACAAGTCAAAATGAGGCTCAGTAGTGTGTGTGGCCTACACATGCCTGTATGACCTCCCTACAACGCCTGGGCATGCTCCTGATGAGGTGGCGGATGGTCTCCTGAGGGATCTCCTCCCAGACCTGGACTAAAGCATCCGCCAACTCCTGGACAATCTGTGGTTCAACGTGGCGTTGGTGGATGGAGCGAGACATGATGTCCCAGATGTGCTCAATTGGATTCAGGTCTGGGGAACGGGCGGGCCAGTCCATAGCATCAATGCCTTCCTCTTGCAGGAACTGCTGACACTCCAGCCACATGAGGTCTAGCATTGTCTTGCATTAGGAGGAACCCAGGGCCAACCGCACCAGCATATGGTCTCACAAGGGGTCTGAGGATCTCATCTCGGTACCTAATGGCTACCTCTGGCGAGCACATGGAGGGCTGTGCGGCCCCCCAAAGAAATGCCACCCCACACCCTAACTGACCCACAGCCAAACCGGTCATGCTGGAGGATGTTGCAGGCAGCAGAACTTTCTCCACGTGCTCAGTGTGAACCTGCTTTCATCTGTGAAGAGCACAGGGTGCCAGTGGCGAATTTGGAAATCTTGGTGTTCTCTGGCAAATGCCAAACGTCCTGCACGGTCTTGGGCTGTAAGCACAACTCCCACCTGTGGACATCAGGCCCTCATACCACCCTCATGGAGTCTGTTTCTGACCGTTTGAGCAGACACATGCACATTTGTGGCCTGCTGGAGGTCATTTTGCAGGGCTTTGGCAGTGCTCCTCCTTGCACAAAGGCGTAGGTAGCGGTCCTGCTGCTGGGTTGTTGCCCTCCTACGGCCTCCTCCACGTCTCCTGATGTACTGGCCTGTCTCCTGGTAGCGCCTCCATGCTCTGAACACTACGCTGACAGACACAGCAAACCTTCTTGTCACAGCTCGCATTGATGTGCCATCCTGGATGAGCTGTACTACCTGAGCAACTTGTGTGGGTTGTAGACTCCGTCTCATGCTACCACTAGAGTGAAAGCACCGCCAGCATTCAAAAGTGACCAAAACATCAGCCAGGAAGCGTAGGAACTGAGAAGTGGTCTGTGGTTGCCACCTGCAGAACCACTCCATTATTGGGGGTGTCTTGCTAATTGCCTATAATTTCCACCTGTTGTCTATTCCATTTGCACAAAAGCATGTGAAATTTGTCAATCAGTGTTGCTTCCTAAGTGGACAGTTCGATTTTACAGAAGTGTGATTGACTTAGAGTTACATTGTGTTGTTTAAGTGTTCCCTTTATTTTTTTGAGCAGTGTATATATGTATATATATATATATATTTTTTTTTTACATAGATAAGTTATTTGAGACGACCATGCCGTTGTCTTGCTGCATTCCCAGTAGTTTGGTTTCTGCCACTTCCTCAATTTGTACTTCATTGTGTTCCTGGTGGATCAGACCAACATAATCTTGGTTTTCTTGGTGTTTAAAACAAGTTTGTTCCCCGGCAAACCCACTCCCTGATATTTCCCAGATCTACTTGTAGAGCTTGCTGTACCTGTTGAACCGATTGTCTTGATGCATAAATTGTAATATTTGCAAATATAGTAGCTTGAGTTTCAGATAAGGCATAAGGAAGGTTGTTGATATAACTAATATAATATAATATATAACTAGTTATATAAGTTATAAAGTAAAAAAGTGGCCCAAGGCAGCTGCCCTGTGGTATTCCACAGTTTAAAAGCATGAGGGGAAGAAAATTAACCATTGTTATAGGTGGCCTGAGAGGGAGGGAGGCAGAGAAAGAGAGAGACACAACCCACTGCAACACCTCACATGAAAGCAATGTAGAGACACATAGCACTTTTGTCAGTATTTGTCTGACTGTGTACTGTAAAGCTGATAGTGTTATCATGGTAGTTACTGCGCAGTCAAACACACAAACACAGAACTTTCCCCCTCTTACACACACACACACAAAACACCCTACTTTTCTGTTAGCATTGAGGTTAGCAGCAGGTATTTGCAGTGTGACCAGGTACTCCGTCCTCTTGTTGAGTTCCTCAGCTATGAAGCCAGCCTCCTGCACCAGCAGGTTAGCTCTGACGATCTGTTGTCTCAGCCTTCGCAGGCTACGCGTCATCATGGCCTCTCTACAGCGAGACAGAGGGTTAGGGACGGTTATTGGACCAGCAGGTCATCACTGCCTCTCTACACCATGCAGAGATTTGAACCAACCCGTCAGTTACTATGTGATGATCTAGATGCTTCCTGCTGATTCAGTATGTATGAGAAGTTGTGTCAAAGTAACTTGTTTCGTGGCCGTTTAACCCTTGACCCCTCACCTGTCCTCGCTCCATCTCCGCATGCGTGTCTGGGCGCAGGGTGATGATGCGAGCGATGCTGCTGAGGGTGCGGCTGGCTCCAGGTCTGCAGGCCCAGGGCTCAGCAGCAACAGGGTGTGTTTCTCTGCAGGAGGGAGCCGCTTCCTCAGCTGCTGCAGCTCCTGCTCGTACATCTGTCTCTGTCGCTCCAGAGCCGTCCTCTTCTCCTCCTCGTGCTGTCGCTCCAACGTCTGGAGGACGGACTGCATGGGGTCTGGGAGGGAGGGAGAGAGCAGAAGGGGAGGAGCGGGAGGGGGGAGCGGGAGGGGGAGAGCGGGGGGAGGGGGAGAGCGGGAGGGAGAGCGGGAGGGAGAGGGAGGGAGGAGGGAGAGAGGGAGGGAGAGAGCGAGAGAGAGAGAGAGCGAGAGAGAGAGAGCGAGAGAGAGGAAGATGTTAGTGATGAAATGTAGGAAAGCGAATGGATCAGAGAACAGACTGCCGAGCTGAATATAATCTTTTCATTCTGAACATGTCTGTATCTACCTTAGAGGAATGTCAGTCTCTCTCGATAAGAGTGTCTGCCAAATGACTACAATGCAAAAATTGTCACCGTTGTTGCCCATGCCTTTCATCATGACCTCTGTCTGGGCGAAATCGTATCCGAAGCTGACCTCGCTGGAGACGTCACTGGCCGTATCAAAGTCCACCTCCAACTGGTCAGTACTGAGGAAACTCTTCATCACACCACCCTCCTCATCCTCACCCCCTGCATGGGTCAGGTGTCTGGGCAGGTTGATCCTGAGAGCGAGAGAGCGAGCGAGAGAGAGAGCGAGAGAGAGAGAGAGAGAGAGAGAGAGAGAGCAAGAGAGCGGCTTTAACCAAAACAACAGTGTTTGTGCATAGACATGATTGGCTTCAATACAACATCACAGCTGCCACTCAAGTAGAGGGAGACAGCTGTTCTGTAAACTCATCGACCTGAAGAAGTGGTTGTTTCCCCACAGGATGCGGTCTCCATGGTGAAGCTGGACTGGGTTGGTGACTGAAGAGCCATTCACACACGTACTGCAGACAGAGACAGTCATGACTATTTACAGTAGATATAACAGAAATTAACTATAGCAGTTTGGTGTAGTTCTAGCAGTTTTGTACCGTGCATTGTGGTGTGTGTGTAGCCCTACCGTGCATTGTGGTGTGTGTAGCTCTACCGTGCGTTACAGTGTGTGTGTGTGTAACCCTACCGTGCGTTGCAGTGTGTGTGTGTGTGTGTGTGTGTAGCCCTACCGTGCGTTGCAGTGTGTGTGTGTGTAGCCCTACCGTGCGTTACAGTGTGTGTGTGTGTGTAGCCCTACCGTGCATTGGAGTGTGTGTGTGTGTGTAGCCCTTCCGTGCGTTACAGTGTGTGTGTGTGTGTGTGTGTAACCCTACCGTGCGTTGCAGTGTGTGTGTGTAGCCCTACCGTGCATTGCAGTGTGTGTGTGTGTGTAGCCCTACCGTGCGTTGCAGTGTGTGTGTGTGTGTAGCCCTACCGTGCGTTACAGTGTGTGTAGCCTACCGTGCGTTACAGTGTGTGTGTGTGTGTAGCCCTACCGTGCATTACAGTGTATGTGTGTGGTGTGTGTGTGTGTAGCCCTACCGTGCGTTACAGTGTGTGTAGCCCTACCGTGCGTTACAGTGTGTGTGTGTGTGTGTGTGTGTGTGTGGTGTGTGTGTGTGTGTGTGTGTGTAGCCCTACCGGGCATTACAGTGTGTGTGTGTGTAGCCCTACCGTGCGCTGCAGTGTGTGTGTGTGTGTGTAACCCTACCGTGCGTTGCAGTGTGTGTGTGTGTAGCCCTACCGTGCGTTGCAGTGTGTGTGTGTGTGTGTGTGTAGCCCTACCGTGCGTTACAGTGTGTGTGTGTGTGTAGCCCTACCGTGCGTTACAGTGTGTGTGTAGCCTACCGTGCATTACAGTGTGTGTGTGTGTAGCCCTACCGTGCATTACAGTGTGTGTGTGTGTAGCCCTACCGTGCGTTACAGTGTGTGTGTAGCCCTACCGTGCGTTACAGTGTGTGTGTGTAGCCCTACCGTGCATTACAGTGTGTGTGTAGCCCTACCGTGCATTACAGTGTGTGTGTAGCCCTACCGTGTGTTACAGTGTGTGTGTAGCCCTACCGTGCATTACAGTGTGTGTGTAGCCCTACCGTGCATTACAGTGTGTGTGTAGCCCTACCGTGCATTACAGTGTGTGTGTAGCCCTACCGTGCGTTACAGTGTGTGTGTAGCCCTACCGTGCGTTACAGTGTGTGTGTGTAGCCCTACCGTGCGTTACAGTGTGTGTGTGTGTGTAGCCCTACCGTGCGTTACAGTGTGTGTGTGTGTGTAGCCCTACCGTGCGTTACAGTGTGTGTGTGTGTAGCCTACCGTGCATTACAGTGTGTGTGTGTGTGTGTGTGTAGCCCTACCGTGCGTTACAGTGTGTGTGTAGCCTACCGTGCGTTACAGTGTGTGTGTGTGTGTAGCCCTACCGTGCGTTACAGTGTGTGTGTGTGTGTAGCCCTACCGTGCGTTACAGTGTGTGTGTGTGTACACCGTGCATTGTGTGTGTGTGTGTAGCCCTACCGTGCGTTACAGTGTGTGTGTAGCCTACCGTGCGTTACAGTGTGTGTGTGTGTGTAGCCCTACCGTGCGTTACAGTGTGTGTGTAGCCTACCGTGCATTACAGTGTGTGTGTGTGTGTAGCCCTACCGTGCATTACAGTGTGTGTGTAGCCCTACCGTGCGTTACAGTGTGTGTGTGTGTGTGTGTGTGTGTGTGTGTGTGTAGCCCTACCGTGCGGTGCGGTGTGGTGTGAGCACCACTCCAGTCTCAGCAGTGATGTTGATGACACAGTGTTCAGGGTGGATGGCCATACCACACAGCTGAATGTCCTGAGAGTCAGCAGAGCCAACACGCGTGTGCTCCTACACACGGGACACAAACATGGGACAGACCATAGACAAGTGGGTTAATATGTTATTACGTCAGCCAAGCCTGCACACGTGTGATCCTACACACGGGACTCAATCACTACCATGAAGAAAAATAACAAATCCCAGATTGTAGCTTTAAGATCTGTGAATAGGATAAGTTGCTGACTGTACCTTTAGGTAGTAGACCAGCAGTTCGTTGAGGGCGGGGTCAGCGTTGAGGTTGACAAGGAAACACTTGTCATCTACCACTCTGATACCAGACGACTGGAGAGAGATACCTAGAGACTCCAACTGTTTCTGACGCTCCTACAGCACAACATAGAAGATAGACGACTGGAGAGAGATACCAAGAGACTCCAACTGTTTCTGACGCTCCTACAGCACAACATAGAAGATAGATGACTGGAGAGAGATACCAAGAGACTCCAACTGTTTCTGACGCTCCTACAGCACAACATAGAAGATAGACGACTGGAGAGAGATACCTAGAGACTCAAACTGTTTCGGTCTCTCCTACTGTGTACACACACACACACACACACACACACACACACACACACACAGTGGACAGTAGTAAAAAGGAGTAGACAATTGAAGACAGTAGACAGTCGTAGACAGGAGAGAGATACCTGGAGATTCTAGCTGTGTGTGAGGAAAGAAACATAATAAAAACACAGAAAACTATCAGTACAGCAGGACAGAGCAGCGTAGCTACCTGAGCGACTGCCTCCGTCTTGCATAGTTTCTGCTCCCAGGTAACAGTCATCTCCTGGATCAGCTTCTCCGATTCCTCCAGCCTGTCCTTCAGATCTGGAGCCTTCATGGACTGACGGGGAGACAAATCAAATACACACAAATATACACTGCTCAAAAAAATAAAAGGGAACATTTAATTAAACAACACAATGTAACCCCAAGTCAATCACACTTCTGTGAAATCAAACTGTCCACTTAGGAAGCAACACTGATTGACAATAAATTTCACATGCTGTTGAGCAAATGTAATAGACGCGCTTTGTTGTACATAATTTTTACCACAAGGACAAGTCATAAGATAAATAACTGCCTTAGTGGAGCACGTAATAACACCTTTTATTGGGATCGATTTCCCTGTTTGTGGGTGTTTGAAGGATCTACATTTATAATAAATTACAAATGTAATGGCTGTGCTCAATGCAATGCAAATTATGTAGGTAAAACAAAGCGCGAATTAAAAGTACGTATCTCAGAGCACCGTAGCACCATTAGGTGTAAAAACTTGACTTATCCAGTTGCGGCCCACATCTTGGAGGCAGGCCACTCGATTTCGTCTCTGCGTTATATTGGCATCGAACATGTCACCCTCCCTAGGAGAGGGGGTGACCTTGATAATTTATTGTTAAAACGAGAGGCTGCCTGGATCTTTAATTTAAAGACCCTTGCGCCCTTCGGTCACAACGTAGACTTTGATCTGAAGCCATTCTTGTGATTATTGTGACTTTGCCATTGTAATTGTGTGTAAACTTGTATAGTCAAATTAATCTATGATCGTATGCTATCCATTTGTTTGTATGCTGTTCTTTGTATGCCATTTTAATATTTGATTATTAACCAATGATATTAGGCCACTCCTGGCCATGATTACAGACACCTGTGTCCTTTGACACTATATAAACGAGTCATCCCGCAGTGTTTGTGATTATACCCTGATGAAGACAGCTTAGCTGTCGAAACGTTGGTATTAAATTTTTGCATCTGAGCTCCAAGAGTGTGCGGCTCTCTTTTATTTTAATTTTTATATACACAGAGTACCAGTACTGAGTCCCTGTCCAGAGGTACGAGGTAATAACTAGTCTATATACACAGAGTACCAGTACTGAATCCCTGTCCAGAGGTAATAACTTGTCTATATACACAGAGTACCAGTACTGAGTCCCTGTCCAGGGGTACGAGGTAATAACTTGTCTATATACACAGAGTACCAGTACCGAGTCCCTGTCCAGAGGTAATAACTAGTCTATATACACAGAGTACCAGTACTGAGTCCCTGTCCAGGGGTACGAGGTAATAACTTGTCTATATACACAGAGTACCAGTACTGAGTCCCTGTCCAGGGGTACGAGGTAATAACTTGTCTATATACACAGAGTACCAGTACTGAGTCCCTGTCCAGAGATACGAGGTAATAACTTGTCTATATACACAGAGTACCAGTACTGAGTCCCTGTCCAGAGGTACGAGGTAATAACTAGTCTATATACACAGAGTACCAGTACTGAGACCCTGTCCAGGGGTACGAGGTCATAACTTGTCTATATACACAGAGTACCAGTACTGAGTCCCTGTCCAGAGGTAATAACTTGTCTATATACACAGAGTACCAGTACTGAGTCCCTGTCCAGGGGTACGAGGTAATAACTTGTCTATATACACAGAGTACCAGTACTGAGTCCCTGTCCAGAGGTACGAGGTAATAACTTGTCTATATACACAGACAAACTACACACAATAACCCACAATGACAAAGCAAAAACAAGTTTAGAAATGTTTGCTAATTTATAAAAAATAAAAAACATGATATGACATTTCCACAAGTTTTCAGACTCTTTACTGAGTACTTTGTTGAAGCACCTGCCATGAGATCAGTTTGGCACATGGCTGACAGATAGCCGGAGCACGCACGCGCGGGGGGTTATGACTTTACAGCCAGTAATAAATAGTTAGCTGAAACTCTTTCTTGCCCTGCAGTATTGGGAAACAAATCCCTTTGTCTACAGAAGACCTTTGGAACAATATTCATGGCACAGGAATGTTGTTATTAATGTTCCACGGGGCATCTAAAGAATTATCCTGTCATGTGGTTTATTATTTTGTGATGTCATTAAGGATGGTATGACAAAGTAACTGTGAAAGTGTACGCGTCCTATGTATCAAGTTTACATCTAAATGTGGTAGAAAATATATTATTAAACGTATAGTTTTGTGAAGATAAAAATTAGATTTCTGTCTTCTAGCCACACCCAAGTGAGTGCAGAGTTAGCGTCAGCATGACAGAACACCCCTTTGGCCAGAGTGCTTAAAATGACTCACTAAAGTATTCAACTCTACAGACCAGCCGACGTACAGTGTGAGCTGAACGTTACAAATGGTTAAAACTACAAGACCAGACAGCGTGGAGCGGTGCCTTCTGTGGGGTTAATCCCCACAGACCACCGTTGGTACATCTGAAGTATTTGTTCTAACAAACACTCCACTACCAGAGAAGCTCGACAAAGGACATTGTGACTTCCGGTGGACAAACCAGAGCCTTACATACATCGACAACTCCACCATAGGAATCAGGAATCAGAGATGGAACGACGATCAAGGACAGCTACGTATAAATACATATTTATTTAATTTCTAATCCAAATTGTCAGTCCACTTGTGACTTATCTCTTGTAAATGTGTACAGTTGTGGCCAAAAGTTTTGAGAATGAAACAAATATTAATTTTCAATGTTTGCTGCTTCAGTGTCTGTATATATTTTTGTCAGATGTTACTATGTAATACTGAAGTATAATTACAAGCATTTCATAAGTGTCAAAGGCTTTTATTGACAATTACATGAAGTTGATGCAAAGAGTCAATGTTTGCAGTGTTGACCCTTCTTTTTCAAGACCTCTGCAATCCGCCCTGGCATGCTGCCAATTAACTTCTGGGCCACATCCTGACTGATGGAAGCCCATTCTTGCTTAATAAATGCTTGGAGTTTGTCAGAATTTGTGGGTTTTTGTTTGTCCACCCGCCTCTTAAGGATTGACCACAAGTTCTCAGTGGGATTCAGGTCTGGGGAGTTTCCTGGCCATGGACCCAAAATATCAATGTCTGTTCCCCGAGCCACTTAGTTATCACAATCAGCATGACAGAGTGATCTCCAGCCTTGTCCTCGTCAACACTGACACCTGCGTTAACGGGAGAAACACTGACATGATGTCAGCTGGTCCTTTTGTGGCAGGGCTGAAATGCAGTGGAAATGTTTTTTGGGGGGGATTCAGTTCATTTGTATGGCAAAGAGGGACTTTGCAATTCATCTGATCACTCTTCATAACATTCTGGAGTATATACAAATTGCCATCATACAAACTGAGGCAGCAGACTTTGTGAAAATTAATATTTGTGTCATTCTCAAAACTTTTGGACACGACTGTGTATTCTGTGTTATTATTTCGTTAGTAAATGAATGATTTAATCAGTTTGTAAATATTCAGGAAGGGATCCAAGGATTATGCGACGGTCAGAACGATATTGATGAGGTCATAATTGACTGTTATTCATGTAAGTGATACAGTCAGAAGTCCAACTAGTTTTTCAACCACTCCTCAAATGTCTTGTTAACACACTATAGTTTTGGCAAGTCGGTTGGGGCATCTACTTTGTGCATGACAAGTCATTTTTTCCTACAATTGTTTACAGACAGATTATTTCACTGTATCACAATTCCAGTGGGTCAGAAGTTCACATACACTAAGTTGACTGTACCTTTAAACAGCTTGGAAAATTCCAGAAAATGATTTAGAAGCTCCTGATAGGCTAATTGACATCATTTGAGTCAATTGGAGGTGTACCTTGTGGATGTATTTCAAGGCCAACCAACCGTGCCTCTTTGCTTGACATCATTGGAAAATCTAAATTAAAATCAGCAAATACCATGGAAAATAAATTGTAGACCTCCACAAGACTGGTTCATCCTAGGGAGTAATTTCCAAATGCCTGAAGGTAACGTCCATCTGTACAAACAATAGTACGCAAGTATAAACACCATGGGATCACACAGCCGTCATACCGCTCAGGAAGGAGACCCGTTCTTTCTCCTAGAGAGGAACGTACTTTGGTGTGAAAAGTGAAAATCAATCCCAGAACAACAGCAAAGGACCTTATGAAGATGCTGGAGGAAACAGGTACAAAAGTATCTATATCCACAGTAGAACGAGTCATATATCAACATAACCTGAAAGGCCGTTCAGCAAGGAAGGAGACACTGCTTCAAAACCGCCATAAAAAGAGAAAAGACTACGGTTTGCAACTGCACATGGGGACAAAGATCATACTTTTTGGAGAAATGTCCTCTGGTCTGATGAAACAAAAATAGAACTGTTTGGCCACAATGACCATTGTTAAATTTGGAGGAAAAAGGGGGAGGCTTGCAAGCCGAAGAACATCATCCCAAACGTGAAGCACGGGGGTGGCAGCATCATGTTGTGGGGTTGCTTTGCTGCAGGAGGGACTGGTGCACTTCACAAAATAGATGACATCATGAGGGTGGAAAATTATGTGGATATATTGAAACAACATCTCAAGACAACAGTCAGGAAGTTAAAGCTTTGTCGCAAATGGGTCTTCCAAATGGACAATGACCCCAAGCATACTTCCAAAGTTGTGGCAAAATGGCTTAAGGACAACAAAGTCAAGGTATTGGAGTGGCCATCACAAAGCCCGGACTTTAATCCTATATTGGAAATTTGTGGGCAGAACTGAAAATGCATGTGCGAGCAAGGAGGCCTACAAACCTGACTCAGTTACACCAGCTCTGTCAGGAGGAATGAGCCAAAATTCACCCAACTTATTATGGGAAGCTTGTGGAAGGCTACCCAAAACATTTAACCCAAGTTAAACAATTTAAAGGCAATGCTACCAAATACCAATTGAGTGTATGTAAACTTCTGACCCACTGGGAATGTGATGAAAGAAATAAAAGCTGAAATAAATCATTCTCTCTACTAATATTCTGACATTTCACATTCTTAAGATAAAGTGGTGATCCTAACTGACCTAAGACATGGAATTTTTACTAGGATTTAACGTCAGGAAATGTGAAAAACTGAGTTAAAAATGTACTTGTCTAAGGTGTATGTAAACTTCCGACTTCAACTGTATTTATATATCTTTAGAGTTTAAGCCGGGCGGCAGGGTAGCCTAGTGGTTAGAGTGTTGCAACCGGAAGGTTGCAAGTTCAAATCCCCGAGCTGACAAGGTACAAATCTGTTCCTAGGCCGTCATTAAAAATAAGAATTTGTTCTTAACTGACTTGCCTCGTTAAATAAAAGGTAAATATAGACAGGTGTGTGCGCCTTTCCAAATCATGTCAATTGAATTTACCACAGGTGGTCTCCAATCAAGTTGTAAAACATCTCAAGGATGATCAATGGAAACAGGAAGACCTGATAGCAAAGGGGGTTAAGTGCATTTTCTTGTTGCTCGTAGGGTGCGGTCTTCGTGCCAGCATAGGTTTGTGGTGGTAAATAGACAGCTATGAAAAACATAGATGAACACTCTTAGTAAATAGTATGGTCTACAGCTTATCATGAAGTATTCTACCTCAGGCGAGTAGAACCTCGAGACTTCCTTAACATTAGAGATCACACACACCAGCTGCTGTTAACTCACACACAACCATTATAACACACACATTCAGATCTGGGGCTTTCATAGAGTGACAGAGAGAAGACACACAACCCAGCAGCAGTCACTTAAGCTGAGGGATGGGGCTGTAAAAACGAAACTACTCCCCCACAAGCCACTCCCCCACAAGCCACTCCCCCACAAGCCACTCCCCCACAAGATATTCAACCTGTGTTCTAAGTCTAGCCGTTAGCTACTAAATCACTAGTCTGAACAGTTTTCATTGATCATTAATCCATGTCAGTCTCACCGAGATAAGAGCTGTTCAAGACGGCAGCATTGTGCAAAGTTACAAAAGTTTAACAGTCGATGTTTACCTCCGCCTCAGTGAGCTTGATGCAAATTATTACAAAAGTTTAACAGTCGATGTTTACCTCCGCCTCAGTGAGCTGGTGATGCTCGTTATATAATTATTAACCATCCAGTACCTCAGTGAGCTGGTGATGCTCGTTATATAATTATTAACCAT